>NW_010157375.1:77167-208906 GCF_000695765.1 Mesitornis unicolor
GATGGCTGGACTCACTGTCCAAACAGATCCCTGCTTGCCAACGGGGAACATATTGCAGTCTCTGTGAGGCACTCCACGGCTTGAATAGCTCTTCTTGTGCTCGGGCTTTCTGAATGCGAGAGAGAAATGTGCCTTTCAGCCATCTGCAATGTCAAAAAACCTTTAGTTGACCATATGAGAGCATTGCCTTAATGCAGGGGTTCAGAAAGGGAAGGAAGTTAAAAAGAAGGCACAGGATTATTACCATTTTTAGCTCTATTTTTAGATTTAAACTTTTTCTTTTTACAACAATATGTCGCTGTATCTACTTAGTGAAAAAAAAATTGTGCATGTATGTTTTTAACGTACCATTCAGTTTATTTTGAAATAATGTGTGTGACAGCAAACAAGTTCATCATAACTCTTTTCTAAGAAACTAAAATAGTGCCTGTAAGGTAATTCTTTTCATCAGTTAAGTCTTCAGTTCTGGTTTGTAAACACACTTCTGTATTGGAAAATTACCATCGCAATGTCTGATTCTATGGCAGCATTGGCATTAACTGCTCCATGACCTGTGCAAGCTCCGCTGATGTTAGACGATTTCATCCAGGCTTAACTCTATGCGCCTGATATTCACTTGTGTTGTATGGATAACTTGATATGGTTTTGGTGAATCAGTCTGAAAATTGTAATAAGTTGTATAGTAGCTTGAAGCTTTTTGCAGCACAAGTAAAATTTCACCCTTGTTCCCTTCCCTGCCCCAAGAAACATTCTCCCATTCCCTAACTATATTTATATCTAAGTTAAATAAACATGGATTATAATCCCTTTAAGTGCACTGCTCATCTATTTTTGTTTTCAGAATGCTTCACAAGCAGTTTTGCAATTCCAAAGCTAGACAGCTTTTTAGATGGAAGGAAAAGCTGATGCAGGGTGTGAGTTGCTGGACATAAAAAATGTGTTTTAAAACCAAATGAAAAATCTTGAACTTGCTGAGTTCTGCGCAGGACTTTGGTGTGCGCACACTATCTAAGAAATAACAAGAATGTGTTTGTTCCTGGCCTTTTGTGTGCAGGAGAGGGAGGAAGGACTTTGCTGTTTCTATAGTGACAGCTCATTCTCGAGGTGGTATTGACAGAAACTGTGGTCAATCATTTATAGTGAGAGAACTTTAAAGGAAAAAATAACCATGTCTGAGTGTTCATAAGCTCTTCACAGTGTATTATGAATTGTATGTGGAAGTTAATTCACTCTCTGAGGTTTGCATAGCTCATTGTGCTATAGTATGCTGATAAAATATCCTGATGTGGTGCATGGTTCTATAAAATGCCTGTAAATGATCCTGGTTAATGGATTCAGTAGAGTCTGTTGGGGTGTAAAGTATCCATAAGTGCATGATGTTAAAAACTTCTGTTTATCTGAAAGCAGGAAAAGTTAGATTACAGTAGCAGTTTTTATCAGATCATCTCTTATCATATATGTCTTGATAATAAGAAGCCAAATTTTAAACCTCTAAGGAAGCATTTAGCTATGACCAAAATGTCATTTAGACTGGCCAAAATGGCTAAGCTTGAATCCTGCGCCTGCAAATTGGAGTTACCCCATAAATCTTGTACCACCGGCTAATGCAGGGCCAGACTTGCAGACTCCAGCTGTGGCTTCTGCCCTGCCCAGCAGCGGTGCCAGCTGTGGGGACGGCCACACCACGTATTGTGCAAAGCTGTGGATTTCTCCATTTGACATCTCCGAACATGATGTGTTTTTTGCAGAGAACTCATAGCCAGAGGCAGTGCAGCCCAAATTGACCTCCAGAAGGCAACTGGTTCCTGTCCGTTTGTCATGCGTTTGCTGTAGTGGGTGCAAGAGGTGCTGGAAAGAGACTTCAGCTCCTCAGGTCTTTTACATTCCTGGTAGCTGGTGGGAGAGCTGGCAAGGTGGGCAGCAAGTGTTGCTTGAAAGCCTGCCTAGTTCTCATGAGTTTTATCTCACATATGGCAGCATAAGTATATACAAGTTACAGGTATATCTGTGCACAGACATAGAGAAATGAGAAAAAGGAAGGAGGTAAATCCTCAAAACATATGGTGTGGAACAGTATTTCTGTTATGCTGACACAGCAAATTTTTAGAAGATAATTTCCCTAATGAAAAGTACATTGATTTAAAGTAACTCAGATGCAGGGCAAAATGCAGAGTGACAAACCAGATTTTTCAGAGAATTCTTTAAATTGGTTTCTTTTGCCGTGGCTCTGAGTTGTTACATGACTTATTGAATCTTGGTTATTGAGGGAGGGTGATTTAGTGGGTAGGGAGCTGAGCATCACTGCAGTTCACTTCTTTTCCTGATTCTTTCTCTTGCTGTTGGTGTGGCAGTGTCTGGTAGTTTCTCTTCTTTGTTGTGCTCCCCTATAAAAGGAGGTGTTAAAACTTACAAGATGATGTGCAAGGAGGTTTAATGGTTCTTTAGTGCTGTTATGTGCAAGATGTAATTTTTGATGCTAAGCTTTCTCCTGGCAAATAAATGAGGTGACTGTAATTCTGTTGTGCCAGGCTGTGCCGCTAGCTCATGTCTGGGGTTCAGCATAAAATATTTAACGTTGTACTTTCAGTTTCACTGGCTAAAAATAATGGCAGATGGTGGTGTTGCCTACAAATCAAAGGCTCATTTGCCTTCCAAGCCTGGGGTAACCTGGCCATAAAACTCCGAGTCCAGGAGCATGATACACAGAGGAGGCAACATAAACTTCAGTGACTGCCTGGTTTTTCAGCAGGCAGGAAAAAAGGAGGTGAGGAGCTCATGGTCGAAACTTGAATTCTTTGCTTTTGAAAAAAATCACTGCGTTAGGTCTTCAGTGATGCTGCAAATAAATACAAGAAGCTTATCAAAGACAGACACATCTGTGGCGTGAAGTATTTTTCTTTTTCTGAATGTGTCATCTTTCTGGGACAGAAACACGCTTCTGGGTCTGAAATAAAAGCAGCAGTCGTACAAGAGAGATAGAAGCTGAGTAAAACTGCTCTGAGTTTAACATAATGAAGTTAACCTGTTGAACGCTCTGTGCATTTAATGTCGCTCGTGCATGAGGTGTTTCTCCAGGACGCTCTTTCTGATCTTTCCGAAACAGTTGCTGAACATCTTTGCAATCTTAACATTAGAAAGGCTTGTAGTAAACAGTGCAGGCTTTAACCAGAAAGGTTGATGAGGTGTAATTCCTGTGGACTTCCAAGGAAAATAACAATGTTATTTTTTTAATCTTCTCCAGTGATATTAATTTCTCTTGATTATTTGCTTTTTAGCCAGGCCCTATGATGCATGCAGTTTTCAGTAATTTCTCAATGGGTGACTGTGTGAGCAAGTACAGGGGGAAAAAGGTTGAGTCACGAGCCGGAGACCCATGAGAACAGATCTGAAGCCAGGATGATGCAGTGTTACAGAAGTAGGGCTCTCTTCAAGCGGTGGAGATTCTGAGTCACCAGGACAAATTGTTTTCATTATTTCATTTTATTTTTTTAAATCATGTCCTGGGAGGGCCAGTGCACAGACTCGCATGACCCAGTGAGTTGTTTTCCTCACTGCTGGACAAATGCCGTTGGGTGTGCAGCAGCACTGACTCCAGGTATTCTGTCCCTTCATCACCGCCGCTGCCTGATTGAGGGGACCACTGACGGGTTTAGGAATTTTAAAAAGATGCTGTTCACTGCTTGACCTTAGCTTCTTACCCTTTTGTCCTTTAACTTAAGCTGGAGGACCTTCTCAGGGCTGGCTCAGGTGAAGGTGAGGAGGAAGCAGAGGAAGAATCTCTGTGAATTTCTTCCTCTTGTTGATAGAGAGGCACTTCTGTTGCGGGTGCGACGTGCAAGTTGCACAGTTGTATCTACACGTGTTTTTGGGGGCATAGAAATGCCATTCAATCTCGAGAGCGATTTTGAATGGAAATGGTCGCTTTTACCTTAGAACAGGAATGTTCGAT
The DNA here is from genome assembly GCF_000695765.1 of Mesitornis unicolor. Classification (NCBI taxonomy): domain Eukaryota; kingdom Metazoa; phylum Chordata; class Aves; order Mesitornithiformes; family Mesitornithidae; genus Mesitornis; species Mesitornis unicolor. The sequence continues at coordinate 81,117 of NW_010157375.1, forward strand.
AATTGCTTAGGTACAGAAATGGGATGGACACGCTGGGAGCCACTGAAAGGATTGGTTTTTTGCTCATAAGAAAGGGAAAAGTCTAATTCTCTCTGCTATGTCATGCTACGTGATGAGGGTTGTATACCTGGGGACATAGGACAATAGGAGTTTATGGTTCATTTTCTGAAGGATGTAATGCTGTCATTAGCTGAGAATTATTTAAAACACAGCACAACCAATGTGCTCCTGGCAGTGGCTCAGCTTAGAAATAGGAGAAATGAAGAGAAAATGAGGGGAGGATGATGGGGCCCTTCATACATAGTAACCTGGTGAGTCACAGCCTTCCCCATCACCTTTAGTGTTCATCAGTGGAAGCAGGCTGTGAAAAAGCAAGTTAGTGCCTTCTCTGGGACAGCCAATGTGGAGTTGAGTGCTGCAGAAGGAGCAGAAGAGGTAAGGAGGAGCCCAAGTCAATGCAAGCAGCTTTTTGTGCCTTGCTGGGCTTCAGGTGGCTCTGCGGGGCGTTGGGTGGGATTTGAGCACCTTCTTTTTGGTTTGGCATGACTGCAAGAGGTGGCAGCAGCAAGGAGAATGGGGGGTCTCTAATTGTGAGCTATGGGAAAAGCTTGAAAGATGGGGTTTTTTGTCTATGGAAGGGCAGGCTCAGGGGAGATAGGGCAAAGCAAAGGAGGTCAGGTGGGGGTGTTCATGAAGGGTTGTTGCAAAGAAAATAACAGAAGGCTCTTCTGTCCACTAAAGTGAGTGGAGAATGAGCAAACAAAATGTTTACCGGACAGAATTTCAAGTTGGACACATTTCCAATGCAAGAGCTGGTGGGCAATGGAAGACACCAGCTGGGGACTGCATGGGACTTAGGTCACTGGAGAAGCAGCAACACTGGGCAGGAGAGGCTTGGGTAGAGCTGGACCACCCTGGGGAGGGGAGAGCTGTGCTCCGGCTGCTCCCTCTTTGGAAGAAAAACTTTGTCTTCTGCACTTATCGACTCAGAAGAATGGTGTTCTGGTTCAGGCTTCTCTACTTGAGAAGCACCTTTTTATTTCTTAATGAGCTGCTTCAGGATTACTGAACCACTGCAAAGAAAGGAGGAGGTGGCTCTCCCTCTGGCGTGAGCTGGGAAACCCCTGGGCATTTCTGAGCACTGCACTGGTTGTCACTCTCAGAATTTTAGCTTGCAATTTTTTCCCAAATTATTCTGGTGTAAATGCAATACTGTAATAAAACACCTGAGAGAGAGAGAAAATAAACACATTGAAGATTGATTTTAGTACATACTTATGGTGTATATATTAAAAAGTATGTATATATTTATATACCTATATAGTTTGTGTGTGTATGTCTATATAGGTGTATATATAGTATGTATACATTATGTATTTATATAAATGTGGGGAGATGGCTGTTTTACCACAGCCTCACAAATTAGCTCAGCGTGCATCCAAGTACCAACGGTGTTGATGATTCTCCTTCCCTCCCCACCCCCATATGAAGAAGAGTGCCTGTTTGTGGCAGGTGGACATTAATTGCTGTGGTTTTGATGAGCACATTCAAATAGAGAATTTTAGCTGATTTACCGAAGTCCCAGATCCAAACATGTCATGAACAAAACTCGTCAGCCCCTGTCACGATGAAGGGGGGCACTGTCAGCGCGAGGCAGGCAGTGGGATTGTAGGCTTGCTGTAGTTTTCGGTGGCTGGGTGACAGTTCTCGCTGTGGGTGGACAGGTAAAGAATGGCCATCACCTAATTGCTGCCTTGCTTGGGGCAGGTGGAAGGGAACATGCTGTGTAACTTTATTGTTGGCTACGTTTTGGGTCTCTTTCTGATTGTACAGCCCTTCTGGTGTTGCCATGGGAATGCAATAATTATATTATGAATAATTGGAGCATTTTCTTTTGCTGCTGTGGAAAAGCGGTGTTGTGTAATTATCGCTACCTTTAATGGAAGTTGTGCTCAAAGCCAGTTGTTTAGCATTTCTATAAACCTGTTGCAGAGGAAAAAAAAAACTTTTTGCGAGTGAATACCATTTCATAAATGTGCCAGAAAGCTCACACGTGTGCACGCTCCCCAGAGATCACTAACATCACTAGAATGTGTTGAAGAGCTGTCTCAAAAAAGGCAAAATAATGTCTACAGTTGAGCTTCCGCTCTTCTGATGTTCTCGTGTCTTGTTGTTTGACTTTCTACAAGTGAATAAGCTCTGTTGATATCAGACAAGCAGTGTTGTATCGTGTGTAAGTGATAACGCTGTTAACGGGTGCAAAACCCAAGGAGTCCCCATTTGGGGACGTCTGTTTGCCCTAGCGCAGTGGTTCTGTAGGTCTGATGGGAAGAACTCGGTTCCTGAGCTGGAGGCGCAGCTGGAGGATGCTGATCCTTCCAGTGCTCTTCAAAGCTTTAGCAGTGTCAGAACTTGATTTGTAAGAGTTTTGTAATCTTAAAATGAGGCCTGATGCTGACAGAGTTCTCCCATCGTTTGTGTGGGTCGGCAATATTTGGTTGATGAGTTTCTCCCATTTCTGAGTTCAGCTTTCTGGCATATTTCTTTCATAAAACAAAGGATTATGCAATGGGGGGGAAAAAAAGTAGATAGGAAGAATACTTCTTTTTCCAAAATGGAGTGTTTTTCTCTGTGATAACCTTCCCGTCTTTAGCAGTCTGAAGATTTATTCAGCCTTAAGTATTGTCTTATGACCTAAACCCTATTCTGGGTCTGTGTCCAGTTACATTCCCACAAGCTTCCTGTGTGACCCTGCATCAGGCATTTCATTTCTTTGTCCCACAGTTTCACTTGTGAGGCGAGGAGAATAACAACCCCACTGCAGCCAGATGTGCTGGGGATGGATTCGTGAGTCCTCGTGGGGTGATGTGATGCTGGGCTGTGGAAATGCCTTTGTGCTCCTGCGTCAGATGTCAGGGTGTCAGCTTGGACTAATGTTCATCACGAAATGGATGTCTCTCTGGTTTCAGGTTATTGTGTTGTGGGTTGTGTGCTAATGGATTAATTTCAGATGTTTTCAGAGTAGCTGGTTGTTCTCTTTGTTTCCAGCATAGTCCTAATTTATTTAACAGTATTTGCCATTCAAGTCAACTGATTTTAGGCAGATGTTTGTCTCTTGTGTTTTAGTCTAGACATCTATGATTTACAATCTGTAGCCCATCTGGTGAATTGCCATGGGACTATGCTTATTTTCAATGCTTGAAGTATTGCAACATACCCTTTGCAAGTGCTTTTGCAGTAGCGGCTGAGGAGCCAACCATCAGAAAAGGTTTATTTTAGCAAAAGAATCCAGCTTGTTTGTTCAGATTGGGGGAGCAAAATACTCCACTTTTATTGAAAACAACAGCAAAAATAGTATTGCCTGTAAATTGAAACTCTAGAAGAACGTGTGGGCCTAGTTTAAAAAAGAAACAAAGCAAACCCACCTGGGACCATAGAAGAAGAGCAGTGGACCTGAAGAGTCCATCTCCATCCTCTGTGGCTGAACAAGTGCACTTGTCTACCCTTTTCTAAATACTTCGGTGAGCTTTGTATTGTCAAAGTTTAAGCTTCATCATTGTGAATCATCGTGGTCAGTAGTGCTCTGTTCCTATGGTGTGGGACCAGGTCCTTGTCCCCAGGCGCGTCCTGCTGCCCTTCCAGCCCTGTGGCAGGAGAAGAAGCTGTTGATGCAGGCGGGGTGATGTTTTAACAGCCCCTTGACCTCGTCTGGACTCCCCTCTGCTTATTAAATTAGTGGAGTGTAATGAACCCAGAAAGCAAGGTGCAGGATGGCGTGGGAAGCCTTGCGGGTAAGGAGCAGGGCAGTGCTTTACACTCTCAGGATAAGTATCTCAAAACGCAATGCACTTAATGTTTGAGACGTCAAACACTTGGTGTGTGAAAATTTCTTAATTTCTAGTTCTGTGGGGGATAAAAATGAACATTTAACCTAGCTTCCTCTTCACATTCAGATGTGGTAGTACTTCTGTGTAACAGCTTGTAGCGCTGTGATAGCGTGGACAGGGCATGTTCAGTGCAAATGATATATTTTAGTTCATTTCCTGTTTTTATGGCTTACTGTATTATTTCTAGAATATGCCCCAAACCAGAATACAACATGTGGGAGACACATTGCAAGCGAGCGTTCTGCCGAGTTGGGAGTCTCTTGGTTCTTACATTAAAGCCATAGATGTTGTTGTTTAACTACAAACGGGATGTATGTGAGCCTCCTGCTGTGTGTAGCAGGTCAAGGAGCAAACGTAGGTAGAATAAACTGTTTTCAAGAGTCTCTAGTTTAAACAGCAATGGTGCTGTCGTGTAAATAAGCCAGAAAATGCTCCAGGAGCTTTCCGCTTGATGCGTTTGGCGCAGATTTCTGAGTGTTTTGATGTGATGTTTGGTTGAGTGGGTTTGTCTGCACACATTGAAAGCATCGGTCAAAGCCAGACTCCAGCCTGGGTATCACTGTAGGGCCCATGGCCGTGAGGTCAATGTGTCATTCCAGCGTACGCGAGACGCAATTTAACGTTAATAGTGATAATGCACTGAAACTTGTAGACACCAATGCATTTTTTTAATAGCTTTAATTATTTTTTAAATGACAACTTAATATATTATCTTGAACAGTGTGAAGGGTGAAGGGCTGTTACAGTTTGTGACTTCTCACCTGGAAAGGCCATTGAAAAAAGCATAGAGCAGTGATAGAGCCTGTGAAGGAGTTTAAGCAGCACATTTTACTTACATCATAACTGCTTCCATCTGCACTTTCAGACCCTGTGTTCACACGTACAGACTGAGGGAGCTGTGTCCAATGGCCAAGCCATGCAGGTGCAGGAGACTTCAGGCTGGTGCCGTTTCGGATGTTTCATTTGCATTTAAGTAGTCATTTAATGCAGGATACAAGTCTATTTGAAACCCATGGAGCAATTTCTGTTGAACTTGAGGGGTTTGGTAATATTTTTGTACTACTCTTACAAGGTGAAGGAATAACTTCATACTGCTGAACTGTGATTTACATAGAAAGTGAACGGTTGAGGTGCCAGACAACATGGATGGACGTGTGGTAGGCATCCTTACGTGCAGATGAAGTTGTCTTAAAAAAATGATAAATACGTATGGATAAGCATAAATAAAATATAAAATTCTCTATATGCTGCCTTCTTCACATGTGAGCTGGTGCCAGGGGGATGGCCAGGTACTGGATGCTTTCATTAACCCTATGCCTTGATAAGCCATATTGATACTATTATTTTTGCACCTTTCACAACCCCAGCTGTGGCAGATGAATGCAGCATAGGTGGGATTTTTTCTGACATTTCAGACCTCTCCAAAGGTATTTTTTAAAGCTGTCGTTTAACCTTCTCAAGCACTTAATATTGTAAAAGTTGTCCCTTCTTTTTCCTCTAATGTGGAGTTGCTTTAATCTACAAATTTATACTCATCTAAGGAGAAAGTATTTGGATTTTTATCAGCAGCAGATTTGAGAACCTGTGTCCCAGTAACTTCAGTAGGCACCTGGGAGTTGACTCTTCTGCCTTTTGCTGTCTGTGAGCAGAGTGAAGTTAGCATCTGAATTGGTTCTTCTTTAGCAGAGATAGCACCTCAAAATTGTGGTAACTTTTATATGTGAAAACTCTTTCCATCCTACTGTAAAGGTTTTTATAAAGTGGTCTGATGCACTCGTCTTAGTGGTGCTAACGAAGGCTGTGGCTGAAGGGCCAGATGATTGGACTAGATGATCTTTTGAGGTCCCTTCCAATCCCTAACGTTCTGTGATTCTGTGACCAGGAAAAGCTCTGGCCGCACCTCTGCTGCGAAGAAAGAAAGATGCATGGAAGAATCCAGGACTTTTGGGTTTGTTTTCCTTGTCATCGCCTTGTTTGGTCTGTGAGCCGCTTTGAGAATAACCAAGTGGAGGGAGCAGACACATGTGTCTGACAGCGACAGGGAGCCTGTTTGTGCTTACTTCATTGAGGAAATTGTTCCGGAACAGCTGCTCATCCATGTGAAAATGCAAACCTCTGGGTCCCAGCCAAGGTCAGCAAGCCCTGGGTCATTTGTTTTGTTTTAGCAAAGCAGGCCAATTCGCCCTTTCATTATCTTTCCTTTTCGTTTGGTCACACCTCTTGCGCCATAGATTTTTCTTTCTGAGAAGTGCCCTGTGTAGTGGAAGATGTGACACCAGTTTTGTTGTGAGTTAAGGGGAGATATGATGTTTCTCCAGGGATTACTTTAAACTGTTAAGCTTTATAAAAAATAATTCATTTACCTGACCGGATTTAATTTTCTCCTTAGTGCAGTAGGTTCTTGTTTTTAAAATGTGCAGGATTCTTCAATTTCAAAGTAAAAGTGTCCAAATCACTAAATGTCATGTTGTTTCTGTGCTAATGCAGGTATTGTGGTGTGAAATGGTAAGTCTGTAGATGTTTGATAGAAACAGGGCTGGGAAATTCCTGAACTTCAGGGAGTTTTCAGTAACTGCTCTCAGAATGGGAACTTTATAATGAAGCCATGTGGGCTTTGCTCTTGCTAATAGGCTGTGCAAAATGGTCAGAAGAAACACGGACTAAAACATATGCCCGTATCCTGAAGCTGGATGTGAATAACATTCTACAGTGGACATAATTTAGTAATAAAGAGAGAAAGGCAGTGTATTTTATATATAGCAGGAGGGAAAGGAAAACAATGAGGTAAAATGATCTCTTTGCCTATAATGCAATGTGGAAAGAAAGAAGTAGGAAAGGTGTGTTACTATAGCTGGAGGAACTGAAATGCCAAATTTTGGCTTCCATAATTTAAGGGGAAAAACCTAATTAAACTAAAGTGATCTTTAAGGCGTGCATAAAAGGTCACTCAGGAGCAAGGAAAAAAGCATGCTCATTCCAAAACTGGTTTTATACAAGAATTTTGAAAGTGTCATGGATTACAACCAAGGCTGTAACTGGCCTTGAAAACCTTGGGGCAGGCGTTTCTCAAGGAGGTTGTGACACGGTTCCTGAAGTAGGAGGAACGGCCAGCAGAGCCCTCATCTCCGCGACAGAAGCATCCTCTTGACAGGGGACATCGGAGACAGAGACGGGAGAGAGACTTGCTTTGATCCGCAGCTTCATGCCATATAACATGATACAAGAAGGATTAGAATAATTGTTGTTGTTATTGTCAGACTATGCATGCAGGTGTGTTTTTAAAAGACAACAGATTTGCAAAACCTTTCTGGTTACCTGAAACGGTTAAAATAATTAACTTCCACACTGTCAAAAGGAGTGACAGAGCAGCACAAAAGAGGGAGCGTGTGTCTTGGAAGAGGAGGACAGGTTCTTACTGGGGTGTCAGGCTGTTAATTAGCTCTGCCACAGTAGGAGTTGCTGCTTCTGCTGTCCTTTAATCATTAACATGTATTAAAAAGATGAAAACTTTGTGCTCTTGCAGCTAGGTATGAGCATGGTCTGTCACCTGCCTGGCCCATGGAGTTGGGTGCCTTCAGCCTGGTGGCTCCTTTGCTTTTCCTCTCAGTTCCTTGCACCTGCGTTTTTGAATGGAGCCAGCCCCAGTGTTTTGGGGCATCCCTCCAGAAGCTGATGGAGGTGCTCTGGGTTTACGGTGTCGGAGCGTGGGGTGGAATTTGGCCTCTTGCTTTGTCAGCAGAGGTGGCCAAAGCTCTTCTGGCTCAGTTTCACTGTGAACTCAAGAGACAGCCTCTGTGTGTTAACAGGTCTGAAAAATATTAAAGCGAGCTCATTTCAGCGTACAGCATCCGTGTTGGAATGGACTCACCTTTTCTCATTTAAATTAAATTTTGTATTGAACCACAAGCGCCAATTAAATCTTGAGAAGTTCTGATTCCCTGGAGGGCACGCTACTTACATCCGTCCTGTGGATACAAGCAACTGAGCAACATCCTTCTCTAAATGTCTACCTTTTAACAGTTCAGAAGTATTTGATGTAACCAAAAATACTAAAAAACCCCCAAACCCTCAAAAGGTACAGTTTTGTTTTAGTGTTAATTGGGAATGGTTTCACTGCAAGAATAGTCTTTAATGCTTCCTGGGACTCATCGTGCTGTGGAGATGGGGTCTGTATTTTACTCACTGACTCTTGAAGTTGTTTTGATACCGTTGATGAGGAAGATGAAATGATGTGTGCTAAAGTCATTTGGCCTGCCTTGAAATCAAAGTGCTGGAAACAAAATCTAGCTGCAAATCACTAGGCTGTCAATCTTTTAAAACCTGTTATCCAAATGACTTTAACAGTTTGTGGGTCGTACGCGAGGGTAAGAGTCGTCTCGCACGTTTTGGTGGTAAAACACAACTTCTTTTTTTATGGGAATGGAAGTGTTACAGTCAACAGTATCGATGTGGGAGTCTGATTTCTTCCTGCACATAGATCACTACTCCATATGAGCATTTGGCCCAGGGTTTAGAAGGACAGATATGAGATATGCAGAGCAAAGTGTTTCTCATTTGTTGTATGGAGGCTATCTGGTCTGTATGTAGAAAGTCCAAAACGGTGCCGTTTCTAAATTTATTTCCAAGTCAGAGTGCCTATTTTTGAGCGAGATTGGCTAGGGCCAGTACTGCTATAAGTAGCATTCTGGTGAGAGGCTAAAACAGGCTAAACATTAAAGCTTTGTTCTATTAAGCAACATTTACAAGTAACATTTAAGTTATTGTCTACTTGAATGGTGAACTCAGGATTTTTTTTTTTATTTTTTTTTTTTATAACAACTTTCTTGGGAAATCACTGACGAGGAATGAGATGTGTAGCAGTGTTGGTTATTCATTGTACCGAATCTCAGGCATGCTCCATCCTGAATAGCTGAACCACACTGGATAATCCGGTGTGGATTGAATCTCCAAAACAAGTGTCACTGTGTGTTTACTGGTACTGGCCGTTATATGGATACACTGCCCAGCCTACTGGGGAGTGAAACTTGGCAGTGTGTATAGACCAAAGCAGATTCAGAGAGAAATAAAAAACCCATACTCCCCAAAAGATATTTGCAGATTTATTTTTTCTTTTGCATAGGGAAAATGCATTTCCTCAAATAATATTTCTGTGAAGTTCCTTCTGAACCAGCTGTCACTTCTTATTTTTGATGGGTTTAGAGCCCTGTAAATGGCAGCTCCCCCCCAGTAATCGCTTACAGCTCATGCTGAATTTTTCCTGTTGACTCTCTGGGGAGACAAATAATGTTGAAAGGGCTATAGAAGAAGGTGTGAGGAGAGCCCTTATGAGCTGAATAAAAAGGAGAAGTAGTAATGACTTTTTTCTTATTGGCACTGTAGTAGTATAGGTAAAGTTGTCAACATAGTTAAGTATAGGGAATTCTGAAGAGTAGCAGAATTGCACACCTAAAATGACTTCTTTTAATTTAAACTTGAGTTCCCATGTGCTTAATATACTTGTTGATAAATTACTGTATTTCAAATCTGGATGTGACTAGTAAAAACCCTATGTGCTGATTAAACTATAAATGACTGGATAGAGAAAACGAACCAAGATCAGAGGAGATAGAAATTGCTTGGATGTATTTCTGTGTGTAACTTGGATTTCGAGGGGCTTCTATGTACAATAAGCATTGAGGAATATAAAAATGTACATGGATAGGTAATGACTTTTTGATAATTTAATGTAGACTGGTTTTGCTGATACCAGACAACAGACTGAGGCTCACTTTTCGTTGGGGTTTTCATGAGATTTGTCAAAGCATCAGGAGCAGTCATTCCAAAAGGCCGTTAAATCCCATCTGTGCCTGAAGGTCTTCATATGTTTTAGTGCTTAGCTTCCTTCTGAGAATGTGATACGGTTTGGAGATGCTGGATGGCTTCTGCATCAGAGGAGGTTACAAGGTTATCTTCTGTATTGTTTGTCAAAGCTGAAATTCAGTTTGCAATAAAAGGAGCAGATTTCTCTGTGAGCAATTCTCGAGAGTTTGACCATCGCTATTTTCTTAGCCCATGGCAAGTGCACTAACTAGCAGGTTAGTGTAAACATTTTAATGTGCAATAAGGAAGTAATGAAATCATGTTTTCTTTTTCAGAGTAGAAAACTCTCATTGCAAACATCTGTCTGATGTTTGGGAGGTTCATTTTATTGACTGCTCTGTGTGATGTTCCTGATTTTAATGGCCAAATCGAGCAATTGAATGAACTATTTTCATTTTATCTAGATGCTTGCTTTCAGCTGTGAGGCTCTGTTTGCAGAAGTGGAATGATTATGGCACAGGCTTTGTTATGCTTGTACTCAGTGCCTCAAAATGGAACTTGCATGTTCAGGGCTGGATTTCAGAGTGGAAACCGTAAGCTTCTTGCTTGTATAACCACATTCCAAGGTTGGTCTGAATAGCTGAGATAATGAATTTGGTCTTTGTGCATTCTTAAATAGACAGATAGTTTTTCACATACGCGATTTTTTTTCTCCTACAATTGGATGTCTTCCTTGGGAGCTGCCTAATTCCAGGCTGCACAGTTTCTGCTTTGTTCTCTGCTCCCATGCCTTCGACAAGAATAATTTAACCAGATTTCAATATAGGAATTGTGGGCTGCTAAAGGACAGATCGTGTTACTGCTTAATGCTGTATAAGTTGATCAGTGGGTAATATAAAGTCTATGTTTTAGCTGTTTTATGATGAAAATATTATTTCAACTGACTATATGGTAAAGTCATTGAACAATGATCTTATTCTCAGAATGATGGCACAGGCATTTTCCATATACCAGAAATTAGTGGAGCTGCTCATTTTGTTATTGCAGGCTTCAAAAATAAAGCTATTTTTAGCCTTTTCTGAGCAATTTTGCATTTTTTAACTGTAAAAACTGAATATCTTATTTCTTTCTCTCTTCTAGGACCAGCAGAGGTTCCCATGATGTCACCCAATGGATCCATTCCCCCTATACATGTGCCTCCTGGTTATATCTCACAGGTATGCTTCTTGAAGAATTAAGATTATATATAAAAGCAATAGCATTGATCCAAACAGAGCAGTCCACTTGGCTGAAGTTTCATTTAGAAGTATTAATGAAAATAGCACATTTTGACATTCCTCCTCTTTACTGACAGCACATGTTTGCACAAGTGAGTATGCAGGTGCACCTTCACACGCCAGTGGTATACCAGGTTCTGATAGTTTAGCACTAGCAAAAGCTGTGCATGCAGATTGAGCCTGTGTGTGTAAATCTCTCCCTTTGTGAGGGAGAGAAGTCCATGTTGTTAGGTGATGACTTAAGAGGTGTGACAGTCAGCAGGGGTAGGAGATGGATGGAAGTGAGAGAAGGAGCCACTAGAGCTATAAAATGTGCTGTTGATCCTCAATATCTTCCCAGCAGAAATCCTGCAGTGTATCAAGAACTTAGGGGGTTGAGGTTTGTTTTGGTTTGGTTTTTTCTCAAGAATAAATGTGATTTCATTGTCTATTTATGGGAAAAATAGAAAAGCTTTTCACAAAGCTGGTAGGTTTTGGAACTCTTGAACAGTTCCTGCTCTTCTGTGTAAGTAACCACTTCACATTACCAGATTGTTTGTGTTCCTTCCATCTTTTGCAAAGCTGAGGCTCTTTCTGAGTAAGGAAGTAAAAAGAAAGGTTGATGTAGGGCATAACATCTGTGAACAGTTCAATAAATCCAGTAATTTCACCACTTTCATTGAGACCTGAACTAGACCGAAAGCTTCATTAAAATATAGAAAGTATTTACAATTTCCTTGATGAATAGCATAATAACTTCTGCTACATATATTTTGGCATCTTGTTAAGCAGAAAATAGATGATGTCCTGGAATTCCTTCCCTTCCCCAGGAAACATGTGAGCTTGTGTAAGTCTGAAAAATTGTGGATGGCGTCATGCTTAAATCCCACAAAATACTGCAATCGCTCTGTGGTATTTTAACTTTAGCACAGAGTGAAAACATGCCTCGAGTGCAGGGGACATTATGAGCCAGGGCAGGACACCAGGGTGGTCCAGCTTGCTCCTGCTTCTCCAGCATCCCAAGGTGGGTGATTGGAGTGTGCTTTGAGACAGCATTTGCAGTGCTGTCTAATGTTCCTCATGGCTTGCTGACCCATATCGTGCAGGGGAATTTTTTTGAAGATTTACTCTTCCTTTGAAATAACTTTAACTCCTTTTTGTTATTAAAAGTTTATACTTCTCAACCCCTGTACTGAGATAAATGGTTGGGTACAACTGAAATGCTTTCTATATACCAGCCTGATGAAATCTTCCTGTTGTATCTCTGTGTGAACCCAGTTCCTCTTTAATGTTTTTTTTGTGGAGCACCATAATAATTCCACTAAAGAGGCCTTTAACTGGTTTCTTAACAACAAAAAAATACCCCAAAACCCTCTTCTGAGGAAATTTTTCCAAGGAACTGGAAATATGTTGCAAAGTTTTAGGGCAAGAGTCTGTGTTCAGCACTTTTCGGCAGCAGAATGTGTGTTCTGCTGGGTGGAGAGTGAGCCTCTTGCCTTTTAAACTGCTTCATATTAAATAGTAGTTGACAGTGTGTAGTAATCAAATTAGTTCTTACTGTAAGAAATGTCCCTGCCGTACTTGCTCTTGCTTTTGTCTGTTGCCTCATAGTCAAAAGCTCTGCTTTATGATAAACAAAGAGAACACAACTTAAATTTGGAATGACAAGGGAATGGCCATAAAGCAAATCAGTGCTGACTGAGATACGAATCAAAATAGGTTTGACTTTTTTGTTTGTTTGTTTGATTTATCCCCAAAGTGTACATCTAAGAGTCAGGCAGAAAGCAGATACCCCTGCAGAGAAGTTACTGTGCCTATGAAAAAAAAGCATGAAATCTTTTTTTTCCATTTTGTTATGCCAAGCCTGTTGGAGCTGTAAGTGTTAGCCTTAAATATTACGTTAGTTATCTAGCGACTGCAACCCTGGATTAAAATGATGCTCCATTGCCTCTTTGGTATTGTGAAAATGATCAGCAGAATATTGGCAGGAGGTTGTGTGCCCTGCAAGATCAACTCCGTTGGAAGCAGTGGAAAAGTAGTTATCCTCTATTTCTAGACTTGAAGGCCCAGGTTAGTAGTCGTGACCAGAGCCAGGTTTGTTGATGTTAAGGAGATGTGCCCAATGCTGAAGCTTAGCCAGCATGGGAAGAAATCCAGGAAAATAATAGCAGAGAAATACATGTCACCAGTTGAGATCTTTCGTGCTATGGCTTTAGTTTCAGAGAGCGCTTCAGTACAGGCAGTTATTTTGCATTTATTTTTCAGCAGACAAACCTCTGTGCATCTCTGGCAGATAGGAACTGACAGATCAGAGTTTGTGCTTCCTCAATCCTTTGTTGGCTAAGGCCTAGTTAATTATAAAAGAGAGGGAAAAATCTCCCTTGCTGTGTTCTCAGTGGATAACAATGCTACTGTAAAAGTTGTGAAGGTGGCATGGTCTAAGTTTGTCTTAAATGCATGCAGTGTCAACAGTTTTGGCTAAAACTGCTGGATGTTGAAGGAGAAGTGAGCAGCTCCTGTGGCTTATTTCTGCTTTTCACAGCATCTGGGAGGAGGGAAGAACGATTTGGGGTGCTCTGATGAGGAGAACTGAAAAATGGAAATATCAAAAAGCATGATCATGAGCAGCTTGTTTGCTTAGGGCTGTTGGCTGAGGACTGCTCTCTCTGAAGTAAATCTGGAGCAATTCTCCTGCAGTTTGAGGAATTACTCGTGTAGTTGGACATGAAAATTTGACATGAAAGTTGTTAATATGTGGTCTCTGCCACAGATAATTTGAGGCTAAAGGACTATTTTACTGGCTGGAGTATTAAGTGTGCATGGTGCTGATAAGACTCCTGTTGTCACGAGGCAACTACATAATCGTGTAGTCTGAACTATGCAACTCAAGCTATGATCCTGCAGTTTGGTGTTCCTGCGTCGATCACATAGCATTTGACAGAACTAAATCATAACTTCAGGAAAGGAGGAAAAGTATTTAAATGATGTTTAAAGTGGTAAAAAGTCCATCACATCCTTGGGATCGGGATTCTGGTCTTGCGTACATCCTGTACCCTACGAGAGGTGTTCTCCTCCAAAACCACGTTTGGCTAGGGAGTTCTCCTCCAAAACCCCATAAGCTTTTAGCCACAAACTCTTTGGGTTTTGTACAACTTACTGCTCACAGAGCTTCTCTGTATATTCTGTAGACTGCAATCAATGGAGTCATCCTTTGATCCTCCCTGAACATTGAACACAAGGGAGGTTGCGCAGATCTTGTACTCATATGGAGCTGTAAAGCAATGGTCCTTTTAAGTTCGCTAGCATTGGTCCTGAAGATCTGTATAATTCTAGGTTTAAAATATGCCAGCATTCCTGAGTTCATCTGTCTATTTTCTAGGTCCAAGATACAGATTTAATACTGTTGTTTGTCAGTGATGGATGGCAAAGATAGAGATGCAAACTTGCCAGGGCTGGCATGAACTTCAACTGGCATCCTTAATAAATTGAGTGAATAAATTAAATGTTGACGTGCAAGTTCTTTGCAGATGAGCTCATTCTGTACTGATACAGATTGATTAATGAATGAAGCTTCAAATTAGTTTATGAAATTCCCAAAGTATTGGTTGTGGTCCACCCAGTGGCCGTGCTCCAGATGTTCTTGCTGAATCTAGTACACTAAGTTCAAGTGAAATAAGAAAATGTTTTGAAAGCAAATGGAAATTCCATATTACCATGTTGTACCCATTCTATAAACATGTGTGTTAAGAATGAGAGTAATTGTATTCGTTTAACTGGAACTCACAAAATACAGGTGCAGTTTACCTGTGCAAAACTAATGTGCCTGTCTTTGTCCTGGAGGTGTAGTATTAAATTCCAGTGGAGTAAAATAAGACAACATGGAGTGGTGATGTACTCTGAATATGTGAGCTGAGTTTTCATTGCTACAGTAATATCTTACATGTAAATCAAATAACATTTAAAATGGTATGCTCAAATTGTGGCAACGAACGGGGGAGGCAATTTTATTGTGTATGAGTAATGTTCATCCAGATTCTCCTGAAAGATCAGCTGTCTACCCCACTCAGCAATTAAACTTCCTAAAATATAGAAAAAACCCCACAGAAATACACTATAATAATATTGTTATTGAGGTGTGATGCCATTTACACCAACAAGCACAAAAAATAACAGCAAAACACAACTTACCTAGTAACTGTTTGAAAAACACAAAATAATGCAAGTTTAGCACTAAGTACCAAATGATCAGAGATGTGTTTTCTGTTAAAATGAACTGCTAATATTAGTAAGAGCAATTACTGTTAATACTCCAGTTGCATCTAGAGACCTCAATGGGGATTAGGGTTTCATTGCTTCCGGGCGCTGAAGTAGTGATAGTTTAGCAGGCAGCGAGTTTCCTGATGAATTTATGATCTTCATGACAAACTGTTTTAAGCAGATACAAAGAATTGCAGATTTCTTCTTTAAACAGCAAAGTTTAACCTCTCTGCTGAGTTATGTTATTCACATTAATGGATCAAAACTAATTTGCTTTATCTTTGATGAATTGAAAGAATGTTGTCACCCAGAATGGCACTACTAAAGTCTACCCACTGCAAGTTTTGTGAATCAAGAGATATTTCCAGTCTTAACCCATGCTGGTTTTATAGCTCTCTAATGCATACATTACCTAATACACTGGATTACCAACTTGGAGATGTGTTAAGGACAGAGTATCATATTTAGAGATTGTATGTGCAGCTTCAGAAATTTTCAGATATATCTAGAATTTCTAGTTTATGTAGAAAATGCCGTGTAGAGTAGGGAAATAAAGTATTTTTTTGCAAGGTCCCCTGTGTTTCTGTGTTCATTTGGAACACGTGCACATGAAGTAACAAGAATGCTGTCAGCATTCGTGGCCTGGGAGGAAACAAATAAAAGATATTAGTCTCTTTGCTGTTTGATGGAAGTCCTTTAGAAAGCTGGCTCAGCCCTTGATCTCTGGCTTTTCTCTCACTATTGCTGGTATTGTATCATTTCATCTAGCAGGATAATTTCATCAAAAAGTCTTCGAAGGGACTCTGACTCTTCTCTCTGCTCTCTAGAAGACAGTTCAGGAAAAGAAATCCTAATAATTTTAACTATGATTTACATGATGTGCTGCTGCAGGGTACCAACTTTCTGTCTAAATCTGTTCCTTAACATATCCCTATTTCAGTAGGGCACAAAATCCACATGTAATCTGGTCTGGATGCACAGGTAAGAGCTTGTACACACCTGGAAAACTAAAGTTGTCTTTGAGGCCTAGTTAAAGCCATGATGAAAACTTTTCACATCAGAATGTAGGAACTTGCTTTCTCAAATCAGAGCATGATCCAAGTCTAAGAGAGTGAAGTCCAACATTTCAGTCCTAATAAGTAGTTCTGTTTATCAAATACGTGCTAAATGGAAAAGAAATTTCCTCCTCTCTGGGTTTCATGGTGGAGGCCTGAGACAAGAGGTGCTGTGGAAGCTGAGTGGAACCAGTAGCAGAGATGGGAGGCCTGAAAATGCAGTGGTTACAGTGATGTGATAGTTTAAATCTCTGAGGTTCAGCCGTCTTTTGAGGACTCTGTAAAGTCTTTGAAATGTAAAGCTGGCACAAGACAAATTGCTAGCTGAGGTGGTAAATTCAGAGGTTAGGATCAAGCATGTTAAGCTAAACAAGTCCTATTCTGGTTACTCAGCATAGCAAGCAACACATTTTTTTACACGTAAAACATCAATTACAAGTGAGTGAATTAACTTTCAATAGAAAACTTGAGGAGGCCAGCCAATCCACAGAAGTAGTCCGTGTCCGAAGTCGCAGCCCATAGCTAACAGGCGTAAATTCTTATAACCTTAGGACACACATGGTGTAAGGAAGGAGTTGGGTCAATGAATACTGGTTAAATTGTACCCTGTGATAACTTGCTCAGCTGATGCCCGAGGCATGGACTCGTGTTTGCTGGAGCATTACCACTGACAGCTATCAGCATTGCCTCTTAGACACAGCTTGTCACTGCTGCCGAGTCAGCAGAAACAGCCGTGTGCCTGTGCTGTTGCTTCACTTCAGGGTGCATCAGCATAAGCAAATTTTTCCTTGTGGTTGAGGCTAAGACACTGGGATGCTATGAGAGTTGCTGGGGTGTGGGGATCCGTAGCAGAGTCTCTTCTGATGCTGCTATAGGGGATAGATAACTCCAAATACCCTTGGTGGCCATCAGGTGGGAGTGGCAGCGTCTTATGGCAGGCGCCCTTGGTGCACGCTCACTTATCTCATGCAACACATTCATCACATACATTATTCCATCTACGTGTCATCAGTCAGTTTAGAAAAAAGTAGCTTTTTAACAGCTTGTTTGTTGTATGAAACTAAATTAAGCTTCCTTCATGCTTTTTTGCCTTATGCACAGAATCAAAGGGATGGTGATTATTCTTACACGGTTGTATTTTTAAGTCCCAGAAATACATGGCAGGAGTTTTTTTGAATAAGCATCAAGAAAAGCTTGGCTCCTGAAGTCTAGACTGAAACTTGGCTAGCTGACTGTTCTCCAGAAATACAGCTCTGGAAAAATTATAAGCTGAAAACCTTTTTTCAGCCTAAGCACATTTCCACCTTCCTACATCTGTTTTTACGTGCTTTGACTGTGATATTTGGGGCCAAGTTATGCGTATTCCAGGGCTGATTTGCACAGATGCATAGACCAACTCTGTAGGAGAAAAAACCTCCTGCCCGGTGGTTGGTCTTGAAGAGATACCTGTTGTGAACAGAGTGATTCTTTTGAGATCATGTGTCAACAGCAGGTTCCTGCAGAGTACACATCTCTGTGCACACACGGCCCCTCCGCCACAGCGGTGCCAGGTAATTGCCAAGCGTTGCTTACTCCATCTTCTCTCAGAATGCTGTCAAATTCAGTGGCAGCAATCGTACGTGCAGAAGGTGAGCTTGGTCCCAATGAGTACTCTTATTTTGGTGCTTTCTGTCCCTTTCTTAATTGTTTTACTCCTTAAATACAGGTTTATTTTGTCTCTTACCCACATAGTTATCACTAGCAGCAGTACGTCTCCCAGTGATTAGTGTGGCTATCTGTGTCACCAGGAAAAACCACGTCACCGCTATGATTACTTGTGCTGATATTAATTTTAGAAATGTGTTCATGGATAAACCTAAGGACCAAACATTTGCTGATAGGGGAACAAACCGTAAACAGTGCCGTTTCAAAAATATGCTTGGTTCAGATGCTGTGTAATGTGCTCATTTCCCTGCCTTCCTTTCCAGGTCATAGAAGACAACACCGGCGTTCGGAGGGTGGTGGTTACCCCCCAGTCTCCAGAGTGTTACCCTCCCAGCTATCCTTCGGCCATCTCTCCAACCCATCACTTACCTCCGTACCTGACGCACCATCCCCATTTTATTCACAACTCTCATACGGCTTTTTATCCTCCTGTCACTGGTCCTGGGGACATGCCACCACAGTTTTTCCCACAACATCATCTTCCCCCTACAATATATGGAGAACAAGGTGAGCTGAAAGGAAGGTACTGGTATTTCACACTTATGTTCAGCAAGTTTTAAGGACTAGTGAAACCAAGAGTAAAAATCAATTGGAAAACTTGTAGAGTGGTTTTGCCCACATAGATGGAGCCTCCTTCTTTAACATTCAGATCAGGAAGGTGTTGAGGGATGTAGCCATCTAGAGCGCACCAGCGCGGGACAATCCTGTGTAGCAACACTAGGCTGTAGAAACAAAACCATTTTTAACTTAATTTTTAAATGCAGTGAGGAAAAAATGTGTAATCTTGTGCTGCAAACTGGGGATGTGAGTCACACCAGTTGATCTTGCCGTGTCATGATGCAGCATTGTGCAGAAAATTTTGTCAAGAGACCAAATGCGTCAGTCCTGGCTTGGGAATGAGGATGGATGTGGAGGGCTGGATCTGAGCGTGGCTTGCCGCAGTAATTTCCAGTGGGAAAAGCCAGATCCCGCTTCCTGTTAGCTGTAATGTGTCTTTTTGCCTACCAGTTGTGGTTCTCCAAGAAATAACAGGCATTTTCTGCTTGTTACTCTGGTTGAGGCTGTGCAGTAAGTCACTGAAAAGCGTTGACCGATACCAGAGGGTAGCATGGCAACCCTGATCAGGCCATGAGTAAATAATTGCAAGAAAAGGAGTGAAAGGGGCATATTTCTGTCTGAACTATGCACTGTTGTGTCTCTGCCACCCTGGAGATAAGTCTTTCTGGAATCTGAAAGAGGGCGTTAACCAAAAAACTAATTGGCAAAGCTACTTGAGATGTTTAACATGGCAATTGGTTTGGGATTCATGGTTTTATGTTACTGCTGAACTGCCTGAGTTAAGACCATTTCTAAAGAATACATTGAAGCCGTATTGCCAGAAGCAAGGGTCTGCTGGAGTGAGAAGGAAGAGGCAGAAAAAGAGAGGGAGGGGAAAAGGGATCTGTTGTTGCTACCCCTTGTAGTTTCTGTTGACCTCAACAAACCTCACTTTCTAGTGAGGTATGGACCCTTACAGCTGACATTTAACTTTATTACACTGGGGGGAGAAAGTGAGAAGCTCAGGAAACATTGTAGGCAACCAGATATATAAGAAAGGGACTTGTCTGATGCAAAGGGAACAGGACAGTTTGTCAGATTGCTTGACAGAGTCTTGACTGCAACATGGTAGCGTGTGAAGGGAATGTAGAGCTGCTAGTTAAGTAGATGTTGAATTTTTCTATAGCCTGGAGATACCAAGAAGCTGATTCAACTTAAAAAAAGAAAATAAATCCTTAGTTGCTTTAGTGGAATGACTTACACTTGTAACACTGAAATAAATGATGAATGTTGTGCTGATATTAATCCACCGTTTCCCAATTGCTCTACAACAGCTTATACTTTAAACAAAAATGATGTGTATGATTTTATTTGTAGCATGCTGATTTTAGGCACTTTAATTGCTGCAAGAATATAGATATGATCATGTAGCTTACTGCAGGAAGGTTGGACTGGATGATCTTTAAAGCTCCCTTCCAACCCAATACATTCTGTGACTCTGTGATTCTATGTTTCTATTCTATGTAGCTAAATAAGGAAAGGTGAAGGCCAGGATGCACTGAAATAGCAAAGAAAGAAAATCTGGTTAGTTGAAACAACTTGGAAAATTATAATATAGTATACGTGGCAATCTCAACTTACAAACAAGGCTTCTAGTGGCTGGTTAGGGTGCTTGTTTGGTTCAGGAATTTGTATGATAACTTCTGAATGGCCATAAAAAATATTGATAATATATTGATTATCAATTGTTGTTTTGCTCATAAAGGCAAAACTGTTGTTTGGGACATGAATTTCTGCAGGCTTCAGACTCAAAGTGGAATGCAAAAAGGAGGATTGAACTACAGAGAAAAGCAGAAAATATTCTGATTCCTGCAAGTTGACCTGCCTTAGGTTAGAGAGAGTCATCCTTGGAGGGGAGAAGGGGAGATTGTATTTAATAAAGTGTATCTGAGGGACACATATGATATTTTTGCTATCTCTGAAGCTTTTTTGAGACAGTTTTACTTACCCAAAGCTTCCACTTCATGCTGTGCTTCTCTCCTTAGGCAGGCACGCTTGGCACGATTGCAGTCTATTTATACTGGGAAATTAAATTGCATGTAATCAGTGATGGCAGCTTGAAACCAGGGCATCTCAGCTTTTTCTGTCCAGTCAGGCCCTGGGGAAGAAACTGCTAAATTGCTGTGAACATATGAAGGCTTTTTCCTAAATATCAGCCTCCCTGGATTTTTCCTTGAAATCTATGTCCTCAAAATACAAAGACCGAGAAGGAAGGAAAAAACTGTTGCCCTAATTGCTGTATTTTACTTATTCATATGTACTCATCTGAAGAGTTATAAAATCTTAAACAGCAAATGAGCACACTAACTAAAATACAAAGCATTGGTCAGTCCTACAGAAAAGCTTTTTTAAGAAGAAAACCATTGGTGCTTTGTAAAATCCACCTCCAGGAAAATCTGACACTATTTCTTTTAGAGGTATTTGGTTCTCTGAAAAAATTCAGTGATTTTGTTGTTCTGAGTTAACGTGTGAATTCTTTCATTTTTAGAAATCATACCACTATATGGGATGTCCAGCTATATAACCAGGGAAGATCAGTACAGCAAACCACAGCACAAAAAACTCAAAGACAGGCAGATTGATCGCCAAAACCGCCTGAATAGTCCTCCTTCATCCATCTACAAAAGCCATATAGGCAGCTGCACAACTGTATATAATGGTTATGCAAAGAGCCACAATGGAGCGAGCAGCGGAGGCGGCAGTGGGGGGACTCCAGCGGTCAAGAAACCAGAGCGCAGAGCAAGAAGCAGCCCAAAGTCCAATGAACAAGACCCACATGGTAAAGACAGTTTTATTTATTTTTAATTCCTTTTTATTGCACCTTTCCGGCTTGCAACCGCCTGTATATGAATCTAGTAACTATGCCAAAAACCACTACCACCCACACATAAAGACTGTGTTAATACAGTGTGAACTTAAATATAAACGTTGAGCTTGCTATACTGTATTTGTTTTGTAAGATGAACTGGTTGCCTCCCCATCTTTCATGAGTACTCCCTGGTAGATGCAGCATCATTCTCTTTTTATCTGTTGGAAATGCATTTTATGGGCAAGTTGTGGTTTTATTTTACTTTTCATACAGACATCCTGACACTTCACAAAAATCCTTATAAACAGCTGAGCTATAACCAAAACCTGACTACGAGGTACCACTACTTTGGATCTCCTAGGTAAATGTAGTAAAATTACTATCGAGTTTAGAGGCAACGGCTGAAAAAGCAAGTTTGTTAATGTGAAAGTTCAAAGGAATTAGTATTAGTTGAAACAAAAGAAATTTGAGAAGAAATTGCTTAGTCTTAGCCATTGGAATTAGTGGTCAAATAAATCTGGCTACTTTTGAAATCATTTTCTTCAGCAGTTTCAGAAAATGGAAACTTTACAATAGAACGCTAGGCCATTCATCTAATAAAATTTCATTTATCACAAGCCGTTCTGCACAGAGCCACTTCTACCTAAATTTAACTCTTAACTTGTTATAATCCATGATACCTTTCAGCCTTTCTCTGCCTGCCTCTGAATGCTGCACTGCAACTGAGTGAACAGACTTTTACGTAGTAAGCCAGTTTACCCCTGGATATTTATAAAGTAGCTCACTTTGAAACCTCTTGTGTGAATTTATGCATACAACATAGTTTTTCCGTTATCTGTATATTGTTTATATTTATTTGGCTGTGTACGTTTACTTGAGACATAACTTAAATACTCATTAAAAGTACCTAAATTGATAGCTGAACAGGGAAAATGCTGCTGACGTGGTAAGGAATGAAAATTTGCAGCCATGCTTCAGGGTCTTTAGGGTTAGCAAGGAGCTGTATTTGGGAATGCTTTAATCCAAGAAAATTAATCATTGCATTAGACTTCCTAATTATTTCTTATCAATCAGCTTATACAACTATTAATATTCTTACCTATGTGTATCTATATTTTTTTACTCTAGTCTGTGGTGGAATACATGAGGTGTGTGGAAGCACCTTCGTGAAACACCTGGAATAAAGGATAGTCCTAACAGCCAAAGTGCAATATGGGTTCAGTGGGTACTGAGTCAGCTTGGATGATCACTCTTAAAAAAATCTAGATTTAATTTACAAATACCTAGTTTAAGGGTTTCCTGCAACTCTTATTTTTGTTGTAATTTTTTCTCTTGGCGTAGTCTCCTGTGCTCCAGCTGAAGAGCCCGAGCGCTCTTAAAATGCCAAGAAAATCAGTGAAGTCAGGGCTGCAGCACGTCCAGTCTGTCAGCCAGGGAACAGCGAATGGTGGAGTCTTCCCCCAAACGGTGAAAAGGTTCCTAACAGGAGACCATGCAAATAAGGATCAGTTGTCCCATCTTCCTGATAAATCCAGCTCACTGAACAAAGCCCTAAAATGAGCTTCCACTTGCTATTTTTAGGCTTCTAATCATAGCTGCTGCTTTATATTTACCTTCTCTGCTTCTTCTTGAATTGCTTGGAGATGTATCGATTGATACCTGACTGACACGGCCATACCTGATAAATGTGGCCAGACAGGTAATTGAGGTGAGAGTTAAAAGCAGTCTGGGAGCAGCTGATAATTTTGATTCATGCTGCTAAAATGACAGCATGTTTACAATAGCCAGGAATACGAATGTGTCAGAGGCAATAAAGCTGTTTAAACTTGAACTTTTTGTGGATGTGTATCGACTCAAGCCTGTTAATAGTTAAAAATCTGATGGTGCTGCATTGCTGCTTTCAAAATTGCAGAGTAGCCTGGAAAAAAACTACTTCTATAAATAAAAAAATATGTAGAGAATTACAAGTCTTTAGATGGTGGAGTCTCCATCCCTGGAGGCGTTCAAGAAGTGCAGAGATGTGGCACTTCAGGATATGGTTTAGTGGGCAAGGTGGTGTTACGTTGATGGTTGAAGTTGATGATCTTGGAGGTCTCTTCTAACCTTAATGATTCTGTGATTTATTTAGAAAGCCACTTTTCAAAACGCTTTTAAGAGGCAAGTAGGAATGTATGAGTTTAGAGTAAAACTTGGTTAGATGAGGGAGAACTGGGGGTGGTGGGTTCATTTGCATGAATTTCTTAATTGAAATTATGATGTGTTCTCTAGCAAGTCATTTCATATTAGGCTGGAGAGGGTGTGTTTGTGCCATGGTAGCTGGCATGCCTATTTTGGGTGTTTGGATGTCAGAGCAATCCAGTGAGCCAGCTCCTGGCAAGCTGCTGTCACCGGGGCAGGCGTGCTTCTGTACTGCCTGCCAGGGAGCGGGGCTTTGGGAGCCCTGTACACAGCTGGAGCAGGCGCTTGCACATCCCAAATCCTGGTTGCCATGGAGAACTGTGTGTATCGGTACCTGGTCTTACAGCGTGACATAGCCATTGCTGTCCTCGGGGACTGGGCTGTTTTGAAGCAAAGCGCTGGAAGCTGCCTTGGGTGGAAGCCAATGCTTTAAAGGCAGTTGGAGTTGCCAGCTCTAATCGGTAAAGTAACACGATCTGCATGGTGATGTTTGTCACGGGGAAGTGGAAGATAGACATTTAAAGGCCCCTTCCAACCCAATACATTCTATTATTCTATGATTGTATGATTTCTCTTCTTTGATCTGCTGCCCCTGGGTTTAAGTAGATGCTTCTCCTACTCCTTGTTTCTTGGTAGTAATTTCTTTGAGGCTTGTGTTGCTCCTTACTGAGCACCTCCAGGCAATCTCTGCTACAGCTGCTCTGAGGTTGGAACAGTACTGTAAGAATAATATTGAAGAAGATATTCAGTTTACAGTGCAAGGACAAGCCTACTTTTTTCCTTGAAAAAGTGTGACAGAAGTCATGAGATATGAGGTATTTAAGTTAACAGCATACTTTTCCATCAAAATATACACTCATTGCACATACTAAGCCCATGACACTTGAGTAAAGAAAGTCAAGGAAAACTCTGCCATGTGTCAATAACTTACTGCTTCTTTCCAATAGTAAAAGAACCAAGGATTTTCCTAAAAGCTGATTCAGCAGTGGTAGAAGAAATGGGGTGATAGCATCATCAGTGGTACTAAAATAAAGTCAATTACTCTGGAGTGCTTCTGGTTCAGTCACCTCTTCAATTGTGGGTGCAGCCTGTGCTCCTCTGTGCCACTTTGTGCTCTATACAGCATGATGGTATGTTAAAAATATGTTGGTGCGTCTGCTATGCACCCTTATCCCAGGCTGACCCTGTAACATAAGACCCCCCCTTTTTTTTTTAAATTTTTTAAATTTTTTTTTAAGCAAAATTACAGTTTCAGATGGAGATTTAAGTGCAGTTCCTCTGGATTTTTCTATTGACAGCATCGTGTCTTTATGTTGGGAGGTGCACTTGTAAATAAAGATTTCTAGTTGTGCTGGATGCTGGAAATATGCCATTTTAAGGCAAAAAGAAAGGATATTGATGGCCTAGAATTGGCTGTAAAGTAAGCAACTGTTCTGAGTGTTTGTTGTGGTAGGATGGTGTCTTGTACAGGCAGAAGACTTGAAGTTATGATGTTGGGATTCTGATGTAGGGATTCTTATTTTAAATCCATACTGCAGCTCTTCTGCAGAGCTGTTTCAAAAGCTGAATGGGAGAGAAGGGAGCAAGGTTGCTTTGTTGGCTTTTTTTTTCTTTTTTCTAATAAAGGAGCCCCGCCATGTCAAAAGAGCTGTAAGCGGAAATCCTGTCCCATTCATGGTGTCCTTTATGAATTTCAGTCTGAGTCACTTCCTTCTCGTGCACTCGGTGGTTCACTTCTTGGTCGTGCAGTGATGTGGTAGTTTGAGAAGTTCAGCGTGTGGCTGCGAGTGCTGTGGGAACATAAGCAGTTTGGAGCATTCTTGCAATGCTTTCACCTATTTGCTAATAAAACTTATTTTTGTTTTCATTCAATTCAGATAAAATATTTTTTTAAAATCCTCATTGAAGTTTGAAGAACTTACGAGAGCCAAAAGTGAAACACTTCAAATGGGTAAAAGTGGAAAGCAGGAGATGGATTGTTGTGTGCATCCTGTCCAGGAGCTGGGTGGGTGCTGGGAATTGGGTGCCAGAATAAACAGACCCAGCCTGGGCAGGGAGGCAGCTCCGGCAGGGTCGTGTGCACCTTTATTTAAGCGTTCTGTAAAGATTACTTGTTTTTGCGGGGATTTGGGATGGTTTGGCCCAACTGGATCAGAGCAGGGGTTCATCTGGTCCAGTGTCTTCAGCAGTTGCAATGGAGCACACCGGTCCCTGGTCCTCCACCAGCATCCAGACCTCCCGGGCATGATAGAGAGCTTAGTCCTGCCTAGTCCTTTTGGTGCCCATTTGTCTGTGAACTTGGCTAACTCTTTTTGGAACTGACTGATGTAATTTGCCTCTGAGTCACAGAAAAGCAGACTTGCTTTTCAGCTGCCCAAAGTGGTGCCCAAATGCTGACTTGGTGTCCATGATACATCTCTGAGCAGCTGGTTCCTTGCACATAGAGATGGTGTGCTTTACATATGGAGAAGGGAGAAAAAGAGAGAGGAATTATTCAATAGCTTAAAGACTTGTAGACTATAGATAGATCATCAGCTTTTGCAGTACCATTGTCATGTGTATAACCAGCTTAAAACCCAAAAGATGTTGCTTTCCTATCATTGAGGTTTTGTAAATCTGATTTTCTGCATTGAAACAGCCTTCAGGTGTTCTCAGAGGTGAAAACCATTGCCTTGGATACCTCATATTCCTGTCTGTATTGCTGATGGACATTTCCCAGGAGATGTGACTAGCTCGGTGTGCTCATTTCTTTGAGGTGAATGTGTCAGGGACACATGGAAAATGGGCTCAGCAAGAGAACTTTCCAACTGTGGTGGTTTTAATTTGGAAACATCTTAGCAGTACTGACTTCAGCCAAACAGAAGTTATGAGATGAAGAAGGAAGGGCGAGTGGTATTGCCAGGCCGGGCTGATGCTTGCAGGGGCTGGTGCCAGCAGGGACCCCTGAGCAGTGCGGGATGGGCTCTGCAAGTGTCTCATGAGGGTGGGTGACAACGTACAGAATAAATAGAGCTGACGCCTTCTTGGTACAACCTCATCCTGTTCTCTCTCTCTC
Organism: Mesitornis unicolor; assembly: GCF_000695765.1. Classification (NCBI taxonomy): domain Eukaryota; kingdom Metazoa; phylum Chordata; class Aves; order Mesitornithiformes; family Mesitornithidae; genus Mesitornis; species Mesitornis unicolor. The sequence continues at coordinate 107,714 of NW_010157375.1, forward strand.
TTTATAACAATTAAATATATTTAGGGAAAGGGTTTTTTTCTATTTTTTGGTTTTAAATTGTATCAAGTTGGGTCTTTTGAACCCAGAGCCCATGAATTAAGGGGAAATTGAGGGAGCTGTGATTCAATGCAGACAGGAACCAGGCAATGTTCCTCTAGTTACTCATTCTAGATCCTGTCAATTCTTTTCTATTTTGGTCCTGGATCTGATTTGCAAGCTTATTGGGCTCTATATGTATCTGTACCTGTATAGCCTATACATTTAAAAGCTTAAAAGAGTAATCTCATCACTTTTGGTCCATTTATATGTGCTTATGCACAGAGACTGAGAAGCACTATGGCAACGTAACTTTTATGATTTTAACCAGGAACTGATGATTTGCTCGGTGCTAGTAAAGACCTTTGTTGCACCACCATAGAAATGTTCTGCAGAAAAAAATTGTCATAAACTGTTGTTCTGCTGACATACAAAATACCCCTACGTAAGTGCAGCTTCCCTAATTTCCCTAAATTTATTTGCTTCTATAAAACAAGGCGATTTAACAAGATTGTCTCCTGAAGACAACTTGTCAAAAATGACATAGTAATTTTATTAGTAACATGAAAAAAACCACTCTGAAGACTAAAATACATCTGTCAGGATATGTGAATTTTGCTATTATACCAAGTAATGAAATGTGGAACTTAATATTTACTGGAAACAGAGATGTGTTGAATCTTGTGAGTATGGATCAGCATCACATATGAAATCTGAATATATTACTTTTGCTACTGCATTTTTAAAATATTTTTAATAGTTTCAGCAAATAATACTACTTGGCTGAGTTGTTTAGACTTACATCTGGTTAGAAATGTATGTTGTGTGTTGTGTGCGTGCTGGTTTTCTTCAAGTTTTAGTAAGTGAGAGGAAATAGGATGCATTAATTAGGGGACTGGTCTGAACTTGAGAAACCACAGTTAATTTGTGACACCAGGGAGTTTCCAGTGTGATATTCTCGTGCCTCAGGCTCATCTCTCACGTCATGACTGAGCTGCTGGTTTTGTTTATTTCTATATGGAAATATGCCTGCTTCTTAAATATTCCTTATCTTTTGTGCTTTCTCTAAAATAATAGGCTGTGAAGGTGTTCATCCAGGCAGAAAACAAGATGGTCATGAGTTTCAGATACTTCTGATGTTAATAAGCTGAGAATACACCTTTGTGTACCAGAGTCGACCCCATTAGCGGGGCCACACAGATTCTTTATCAAAGCGTATTATAATAGTTACTTAAAGTAACCACTTAAACGAGCTCTATGTAGACTCATGAATGTATTAGGAACATATTGACATTATGCAGAGTTTGAGCAAAGTACATTCCCAAGTTCATGTCAATCTGTATGCATGCAAGAATTTATCCAGATCAGGCTTAATTTATGTCTTTTCTTTAGCAAAAAGAATTGCTAAGATGTGTACCCAGCATCACTGAGGAAGACACTGTGGTGAGCGAGTTCCTCTGCTGTCTTGAAACTTGGCTTGCACTGTGGGGCTTTGATGGAGGAAGGTAAAAGCTCAATATCACAAGCAATGCTGAAAAGCAAGTCCATGCCCAGGGCTAACGTACGCCTCCCTCAGCAGCTGCTTTGCCCAGCCCCAAGCCCAGCAGTGTTTTGCTTTGAGCTGCCTGGGGTGGTTCCTTCTGGTGCATCTGGACCAACTCTTTCCCAGAAGTCCACTGTGTGCAAAAGAATTTCCAGGAATTTACAAGCCTGTGAAATCTTGTCCACACAAGAAATGTCATGAGTCCTGCAAACTGGGGAAGGTCGGGGCAGGGAAAGAGGAGATATTCACAGTCTATTTTTATGCTCTTATCTTGAAAGACTAAAGAACCAGCTTCATAACCTAGGCACCAGAAGTTGTTGATGAGAGACTCTCTTCATCAACTAAATGGGAACATCACCTTTTACTTTAATCGCATAATGTTCTCCCATCCTCCATGTCAGCTGCTTTTGAAGGTGAACATAAATGTGTCAAACTTGGTTTCACCCAGACTTTTTGTAACTGGAAGTGCAAAGCAAACAGCAGGGTAGCCATGGATATACGTTGTCTGGAGTGGCTGCTCTCCTGGGCATCCACAGCTCTGAGGCACAAACGGGACAGATTGGGTGACCACGATTCTGGTTATGTTTTTCAGTCTCATCATAGAAGCTCGGACAAAATAAACCTCAGTCGAAGCTCCCTGATGTTTGTAAGTGTGCAGCTGGCTAGAAACACAGTGCAAAGTCCACTTAAGAAAGAGTAGGGCACATCTAGTAACGCGTGGGGAGATGTGGCTCCAGCGCTCTGATTTGACTTTATTGATGACTTAGAAACCCTTTTGACAGTGGCCGGAGTATTTCCCCAAGGCTGTTTTTCACAATCTTGATCAACTCCTATAGACTCTTGTATTCTTCTCATCTGCTTTCATCCTCCCCGGTCTCAAGTTGCCAGCAGGATCTCCTTGGCGGGGGGAGCTGGATAAGCTATCTGCTCCGTGATTTATCAGGAAGTCGGTGCTGAATGACGTAAGGCACTACCTCTTCCCCCAGTGGATCTTCACATTATCTCAAGAATTCACAGCTTCTGCTGCAACTGATGGTCAAAGCCAGAAGACTGAAATCTGAGTCTTTTTTTTCCTAGGAGTTCGCATAATTTATAGACATCCAACAAAATGAAAAAAAGAACATATCAAGTATATTTTCATCCTGCTTAAATGTTCAGTGGTTAAATCCCTGTGCTGGGGAGAAGAGTTTCACAAAGGTCTCAAGGCTCCAAAGCAAGATAAACAGTGTATTCTCACCAGTTGAGAGGAGATAACATGGACCACCGGCAAAGGAAGGGAACCACGCTTCCCTTATTTGGAAATATCTGGGACACAGAGCCAGAAGGGAGAGAGTATTTATAGTGAAGAGGCAGAACATTTCCTCCCTCTGGAGTATGAAAAATAAAACACCTTTAAGTCTAATAATTTAATGAATAACGCTTATTTGTATACCCAGATGTTCTGAACAACGTCCATCTGTGTATTCCTCTGGATGTGCAAAGGCGGTGAAATGAAATTTCATGTCCCGCTGATGTTAATGGGATTTGTTTACCTTACTCTCTTAGGCTGTGCTACAAAACCCATCAGCTAGTTTTCTTTTTCTGAGGAAGGGAATTTGATTTCAAAAGCTTTTGTGACCTTCTGTATATTTTCTTTTATGTGGGGGGAAAAATACTTTCTTTCTAGAAATGCAGGGCAATGCTTTGAGTGTTGCAATTAACAGAACAGATGAATGTTCTTCTGAAATGAAGCAGCCATTTTGGTTTTCTCTAAGGCTTATTATAAAAGATTTCACCCCAAGTTTGGTTCTTTGTTTGTGTTTTTTCTGTAAGGCGCTGTGCTTAGAAACAGCTGCTTTGATTTACCATGATTCATGTGACTTTTGCCTGAATTTCATCTTGGCAATGAAATCCGGATCGAGTTGAAATTCCTGTAGCTTTGTTGAAGCCTTCCCAGCAAGCTGTAATCAGGTGGATATTTCTGTGAAGTATTTCAAATATTTGGAAAGACCCTCAGTGGTGAAACTGGTTGTGCAAATAACTGAGACTGTATTTTTGCCCTTGTCCCAGACAGGACTGCTACTTGCACAGGCAGTTCTTCCGGCTCACTCGTAGTTACTTGGTGCACACATTATAGGTCAGGTTTTTTAAACATTCTTGAGGACACTCTTGACATCACAAGCGTGGGAGGACGCCAATAACATCCTCTCAGCCTTTTTTTGCTTTTGCATTGTAGGAATTTAGCACCTGATCTTTATGAAATGTTCCATTTAATGTAATTCTAGCTCACGTAATCGTAGTCCATTGTTCAGACTTGACTGCAAAACAGTTTAGGCTGGGATGAGTCAAGTGAGTTGACTGTTGTCTGTCATGAGGAGGATAACTTATTTCTGGTCTGCTGTCAGTCCACAGGTGTTGGGGTTGCTTTACAGAGGGGAGTGGGAGCTCCTCATCTTCCCCATCTCTGAGCTGTAGTGCCTGGGCCGAGCAGAAAGAAAGAAGTACTCGCTCTTTTCCTGGATTACTGCAGTCTCCTCCACCTCTCATTGCAATCCAGTTATCTCATAGTTTTCATCTGGAAAAAGAGGTCAAGAGTTTATGTTGGTAATAGAAAAGCCAAGCTAAGGTTCATTCAAAAAAATATCATATACTCTGCAGCCATTTGCTAGGTTGACAGGGAAAAATTCCAGTGCAGGTTCCACAAGAAAATCTGTATTTCAACCATTATAATTTGGAGTGATTTTTTTCTTGAAAACAGACTTTTCCTGTAGAATCCAACATCTTTTTTAAAATGTGCAGATAGTGTAAGTAATGCCTAGAAATAAAATTTCTGCTTTAATGTACATGTCAAGGCAAAACCAAGAACAGTGAAAAGGTGACACGTTTTCTGCTTTTATCCTGCTGTAGAGAAAGTTCTCCATGCTTACTTTCTCATGGAGGATGAATACATCTTTCTGACTCTATTTGAGAGTGAAAAGCAGCAGTTACTGCAAAAACCCAGCATCCCAAAGCACTTTTCATTACCTGTGGTGAAATCTAAAGAAGACTTTTCTCCATTGATTTCTTCTTTGGTTCAGGCGAGAATGAGGAGTTGTGACTGAGGGCAAAATTGGCTTATGGTTGTTTTCTGAAACTTTCTTAGACTATAACGGGCAGCCCTACGCCTTCACACTGGGGAAGTGCTCTGCTGGCTTCGTATTGTAGCAAACTCGGTGGCTTTACGAGGTCCGTTGCCAAGGAGGTTGTTAATTTTGGCTGAGGAGCTCCGTTTAATCCCAACCAAGTTTGGAGCTCCTAGGGAGTCTGTTTTGGCTGTGCTGTCTGATTGTTTTCCTGTGCAAATAGGCCGTTTTGCAGGTTATTTGCTAGTTTTGTGTTTGATCAGAAAAATGCTATTATTGTGTGTAACGGGCAGGTTATCAAAGGCTTCTATTTGCTGTTTTTCATATGGTCGTATTTTTGAAGGTCAAAAAAAGTAAGTTTTATTTTGGGTTCAATACTGATGCCATTGTCCCCCTGCACTGAAGGTAGTATTTCAGAGCAAAGCATTTCCTGATTGGCATGGGGCAGCAGTCACAGGATTTAAATCCCCAAGCTGGTGATGCTGGAGACTTGTCCAAGTCTGTGTTTGATGGGGATTGTGCTTTCCAGCTCAGTTCTCAGATCCCTTTATCTCCTCAGCTGTGGGTGGACCTGCTGGCCCTCTCAGCAGGGAGGCCAGTGAGTGACAGGGAAGTGCCTGTGCTGTCCACTGCTTCTCAAGGTGGTGGTGGGATGCAACAGAGCCATCAATGACCTGGCTGGGAAGAGAAGACAGTGATTTTTGGTGCTGTCAAACTTGTGCTTTTCATCAGTGCAAGAAGAATCCTAGAATCATTTGGCTGGAAAAAATCTTTCAGAGCATGGAGTCCATAAGAAGTACGGACAACCATAAGAAGTAGTTGTGAGACTCTTTTCCCTTTCGTGTTTGTGGTGCTCAGGCTCTCGCTTCACCTGGCAGCTGAGAGCCAGTTGCCATGGCTGAAGGGAGCCTTTTGTTTCCGAGAGGAAAACTTGCATCTGTAAATGGCAGATAATGTCATTTCACAGCTGGCATCAGGCAGCCTTTTGAGTCGCTACTGAACCCTTTCACATTGTAAGAAGCGTTGAGTATCTTGGCTGCGCATTGTCCTTCCCCTTCTCCTCCTGCCTTGGGCTGGAGAAACCTGTAGAGCATTTATGGCCATGTTACCTGTGACAGCCCAGGGTCAAAATAATGCGGAGGTGGTGATCTTTGCAGAAGCTACTTCTCCTTTTCAATAACATTTTGGTTCATCAGACTTGGACTGCCAGAGGCTGCCAGGCCAGATTATACCCTGGCTCTTGAATACTAGCGAGGGCTGGACAGCCAGCCACCCACAGGCTGAAGCAACAGGGTATGAGGAGACCCGAGAGGGGGAAAGCATGAAGCAGTACACAAGTAAATGAAAGGAATTGAGGGTAAAGCAATGCCGCGCATCCCAGCTCTCATAGAAAATGGTGAGAGGTTTGAAGAACTTCATTGTGTCTGGGAAACGATGAGCGCTCATTGGCAAAGTTTGTAGTGAGAATGAAACATCAGACTTTTACCTGGAAAGTAGGAGTCGGGAGCTCCAGGAGAATTTTGGGAAGGCTTTTCACGTTCCTTGTTGATCCAGAAAATTTCATTTTTTGAACACAAATAATCCCATGTTTTAACAGTTCTCTCAGCAGTCCTCAGGCACCTTCATGCACCTCAGGCAAGGTGCAGGACAGGACAATTGACAATTGATTAAAATAATTCCTTAAGTGAAAAGGATTGATTATGTATACATTTTTTTTTAAACTTTCTTCTCATAATATCACACTTAGCTGCAGTGGGCTGCAGGGTAGCAATAGCTCATCTTCGTATAGGAGGGACAAAACTAAAGAAGAAAAATCTCTTTTCGAAGTCTGTCTGTTTGGTCTGACAGGTGGCGTGGAGCTGCTGCTCTTTCTGGAGCAAATTGCGTGTGCAACCCATGGAGCAGTGGTCTGTGTTCCTCCTGGGCCAAAAGGTGAACCTGCTGTTACTTCTGGGATGAGAGACTCAGATCTTTTTAGCTGCAAAGGTTCAACTATATTAATAGCTGTCACACGTATGAGAGTGTGCTGGAGTGAGGAGGCATTACCACGTAGTGTATCTCCACCTCTTTCACACACGTGGATGCTTGTCCGCCTGCTCAAAGAGGAGCTTTTGCCTCTGCCAACACAACTTAGAAGAGCATTTTGGAATTGCAGCCTGAAACATTGCAATTATGCTAATAAAAATCAACAGAACTGCACATAGTTATCCTTGGTTATCTACTTTTGTATGAATCAGCTGTGCTGTTTTTAAAGGTGTACTTGACAAAAAGACGGCGAGGTGGCCGCTGCCTGTGGCAGCCTGCTGGTCAGCCCTTGTTTCTCTGCAAAGCTTTTAATGTCTTCTCAGACCCACGCAGCGTGTGGGCTGCTGTTAGGTAATAATAAAAGGGAAGCTTCCGAAAATGAAAAAAAAAAAAAGAAATTATTTTGACACAGAAAATAAGCTAAAGCAAGTCAAAAGTATGAGCGAGAGCTCTCCAAGAAGAGGTCCTGTGTGTGAGCGGGTTTTGATCCAGCAGATCCAGCCTGGGCGCTCTCTGCTGTGGGTTATGTCATTGTTTAATTTGGTGTTCCTTCAAAACCAGCCAGCTGCAGCCATATGCAGCGCGTTGCCTCTGTTATCTTCTTTGTCAGATGTACAAAGCGCTTTCTTAAGATGTGAAATGTATGCGATAGAGATGGGGGGTTGCTGTATCTTATGAAGAAAGCCCTTTTCTGCCTTCTAATGGACCAACTGCGTGTTCACAGTGGGAATTCGCTCAGATCTTCAGCCAATAAAGTAGGAGTTGTTATTGCTGTCTTCCAGCAGTAGCAGCAAAGAACCAGAGAAAAACAAACTCAATATGGCACTTGGACTCCGTTTGTCCCTTGCATCCAGCATTTCGTTTCCCTCCTGGGTCACTATGCATCTTATTTTCCTTGCTCCATCCCAACAAAAAACAGACATCAAAACAATGTTGGGAGACAGGGAGGATTGAATGCACGCATATTTATTTTCAAAACGTGTTTTAGCAGAAGTGACTTCGTTACATATGTCTGAGTGCTTCCACATCTGCTTGATGTGATGACACCTGATGCTTATCTGGGTGATAGCAGAGTCTTTTGTTAAAGAAGGATGGCTTGAAGCAGAGACACGAACCATGTGACGTGCATTTGCACTGCAGGTGTTTTGGAGAATCCTGCCCCATTGACAGTAGGATACTGAAGCAGTCAAGGAAAAATTGTTAGGTTAATAGGTACAGATTATGGCCAGGACATCTTTGAAACGTGATTAAATTCATGCCTAAAATACAGTGATGTTGAGGCTTAAATATAATTTATTCTTTGCTTTAAGTCCCAGTGAGTCAATATGGCTAGAGATTATTTTTTTTCTTATTTGATATCTGAAAATGTAAGTTTCTGGGGTTTATGCATGGTTTTTGTTTTGCTTGCCTGCAGATATTTAGTAGCTTGGCGGTTTTTGCTGCCTGTGTATGATTTGTCCAGTATTTGAAGGTCAAATGCTGGAAGATAAGCTCATAGACATCAAGTACGGCCTTTTAGCAAGAGGATTAAGATAGCAACAGTGGGAAGGTTCTTAGAAGTGGAAAACTTACGTGAGATGCTCATACACAGCAATTTTTGAAGATTTGGAGCATGTTTCAATGATTGGATCTTTTCTTGAAGTTGGATGACATTGATGTCTCTACCTTGGATATAGGAGCTGCAGTCAAGTTTTATCACTAGTGTTTTTATTAGCTTTCATGTAATTAGCTGAAATCTGAAATACTTAATATTTAGAACTGAAGTCTCATCCAGGTATTTATAGGCTTAATTAATAATCTTCCTTGGTGTATCGTATTCTAGCATGGTGTGATGGACTGCTTTGAAGATAAATATTTCTTTCACCAGTTTTTGATTCTGAGGGGCTCCCCATTTGCCCCCTGTGGAAGTGGTGCTGAGCAGAGCTGTATGAAGCACTACATGTTCATGGTGACACTGGCTTTGTTCTTCTGGGTGTCACATCTGTTAGCCAGCACATCGCCGTGCTGTTTATCCGTGACCTTGCCCTGCACTGGGCTGCCTCCCTGACAAGCTGGGAAGATGCATCAAATTGGATTAGGCAGGAATCTGTCCTAGGTCTGATTTTATTCAATATTTTCATTAAGGACTTGAAGGATGGATTAAGAATTGATTCTTATTAAATTATAGTCCATATCAGACGCTGATAGGGTTGAGAGTGCCTGGTGGGTTATGGCGAGGGAAGGAGGACAGGAGAACTAAGATGGCCTTGAAAGAAAAGCAGTTGGATCAAGACAAGAGCAAAGTATTATATTTTAGCCAGTCCTTCTCAAACTTGCATTTTTAATTATTTTTTTTTTACTGTGTAATAGTTCCCCACTGTGGTAGGTCTGTACTATGTCTGCAGTGGTTCTGGGAGGTATACTAGACTGCAAAGACCAAGATTCAAGTTACTCTGTAGACAAAGAGAAGAAGAAACCTCAAAACTGGCTCTGTGAGTGGGTACATCGCTCCTCAGCTGGTGCTGCTGGGGCCTTGGCTGCAGTGTGGTGGCCAGGGCTGCTACTGCGTCTTCAGAAGGATGGAGACTGATTCAAAAACCATTCCCCAGGAGAGCAGTGAGTGGGATCTTTGACCTGGTAAATACAAGTACGGATGAAATGAGCTTGTATCATTTAAAGAGAAAAAATGCTGTCAAGTATGTGAAAGGTTGAGACAAACAAAGCATCAATGAACTCTCCTGTGGTGGGACCGCAGGAAAGAAGTAATAAGTTTAAGATGCAGCAGGGAAAGTTGAGGAGATCTCTTCCCAGTGATGAGGAGAGTTAGAGGCTGTGGTAGATTGCCTGGCCAAGGAAGGTTTGAGATTGCTGCAACCGCGATGTGGGAGGTTATTTATTGATTTAATTAGTTAAAAAATGGCTGGGCAGACATCTCTGAGGAGTGGTTTAGCTATAGACAATTGTGTTACAGTGTGGGAGCATGGACTCGGCTGTGTCACGTCCCTCAGGTCCTGGTTTCTGTGACTCAGCTGCAGCGTGGCGTCTGCAGTTTTAGGCTTGTCCTTGTACAAGAAGTGTTTTGATGTGTATTTCTACAGTTCTCCAAAATTAAAAAGTCTGTATGCGTTCTTCTTTGTGTTGTAGGCTTTGACACCGTCAGACAGCTCACAAAGGAGCCTGGGCTGTGTTTTGAAGAGTTCATTTTCTTGCGAGTTGTAGGTTGTGCTGTACGTGACTAATGAAAGATCTTTTGTAGCATAAAAGCTGGTCACAGCCCCAATAAATCTGGAACAAATTCAGAGAGAGCATGTCATGTTATGACTGGCATATCTGTGAGCATGGAGCTCTGCTCGAGAGCTAGCCTAGAAGTGTGCGAAGCGCTGGTGCTGATGTCATTCCCTTGGAATGGAAAGGCTGTTGAAACAGTAAATACTTTCTGTGGCCAGAAGCTAAGTCTTGAGCTGGACCTTTTCCTCTCCACAAGGGAAAGAATGCAGAACAAACCTAAAATCTGTATTTGCAATGGGAAAATCTTAATTAGTTTACAGCTTTTAGTTATTTCAAACCATTTACATACACAGCTGCTGTTCGTGCAAACATGAAAACTATTCATGAAAACTTCAACTTACCTTGCAATGACAAGTATTTTTCTTCCTGTTTTTAAAGCTGTGCTTGGTGTTCAAAAGTATGGTTGGAAAGGTCTGAAAATGATATTTGTACTGTACGTGCAGAAAGGAACATAGACACGGGCAAACCGAAGCATATAATAAGAGGCTTTAGTTCAGCAAGACTTAGCATTGAAACCCTGCTAGCACCAAACAGCTGCTGGGAAAGGATTTACTTTTTAGGGCCGTTTACTCTTGGTTGTATCTGTGGACTTTCGGTTATGACCCAGAATTCTGAAAAAAGAGAGGTGACCAAAATACAAACTCAGATGTGGTCCAGGTCTTACAGCTGGTGTTTTGGCTATGGAAGCTTAGTCTGAAACACTGGATCCAAATAACCCACAGCCTGGGAGTGAGAGCCTGGGGCTGTGACTTGGGACAGCTATAATATCTCTTAGACACTGGGATCTGCAGGATATCTTGGATTTTTGTACTGTCCCTCAGAGGAACCCACTGAGCATTCACAAGGAATTCATCCCCACCCCCAGCTTCCTCCTAGGAGGAAGAGTTTTGCCACGACAGATGTGGGGAGCAGATGTTGAGAGGAAAAGTTATAACGGGACAATGACCTGGAGTGGTAGCTGGGCTCTCTTGACGTGACTGAGCTGCTGTTCCCGCTGGCAAAGGGAGTGGCCGCTGCCTGTCCCTGTGAGCCCCACTGCTAATGTCAGGGGGTGACATATGGAGCTTTAATGTCTTCGTGTCGGATACTCGGAGCTAAATTAGCCAAGGAAGAGAGAGGAAGGGACAAAGATTTTATTAAAAACAAACCAGCTGTTGCCTATTCAAGGACAGTTAGTGTGAAGTAGGTGACTCATGCCCAGCTACCCACCACCTTTCCTGAGCAGCTGTAGGTAGTTTTTCAATTTTAGTCTCCTGTTTTACATCAGGGCTTCCCCTTTTCTTCCTCCTGTTCTTCCCCGCCTTTCCACTGCTGCATCTGGGAGATGCTCATGCTCCTCGTCCCTGGCTGCTCCAGTGAGCTGATCTGGTGGAGGAGTCTCAGGGGCTGATGAGTAACAATAATAGTGAGCTGGGGAAAAAAGGCTTTTCACCATTTCTCTATTGCCAGCACAGAGCATATAAGATGTTGGTTTTTTCCTCTCTATTATTTTCTTTCCTCTTCTCATGACAGAAAATGATAGAGAGGAAAATCAGCAGGATTTCAGCTCCATGTTGGCATGGGGGAAAGATGCTGCACTTGACAGTGTGTTATGAGAGAGGTTGGTGGGTAAGACCAACTTCCCACGGAGGGAGGGATTCATGACAGGTCCCATCCTCCTTAGCTTGGTCTGGCACAGGAGACTGGATGGTGACATTCATTACTTAAAGGAGATCAACCATCCATAGAAGCCTGAGAGTTTTTTATGGCTCTTGAAATGGGAAACTATTTGAAATATTGTAAGAACATGACAATTCTGTGAGCTGCTCGCTCTCTCCCCAAAAGGTTGGCTTCAGTTTTATTAACGAGTTTTTCCATGGGGCAGATTTGCGTTGTTGTTTTTCTAGGTTTCGGACAGAAGTTGGGCTTGATGACCTCTCCTGAGGTCCCCTTCCAACCTGAGTTATTCTCTGATGTTTTTGTAGAAATCACTCGTGCATATTTATCGCTTTCTGTCTTAAAATTTACATTTGCTCTATTTTCACAGGGCATTACCTGTTATTCATGCATGGGGTTTTTTGTTTGAATTCAGAGCAGGGCTCTAAGGCACACACTGTTCTTTCCATATGGTACAGTGAATTCAAAGCTTGTGAAGAAAGGGCACGTATTACTACAGAGTTTTCTTTCTTTCCTGTTGTTCCTGTAAAATGATTCATGGCATTAGCAAATCAACGACATGGGATACATCGGCTCTATGTGGGGGAAGTGGTTGGTGTGTGCACAAGTGATCACTTGCATCTGACAGATCTTATTCTTTAGAAAATGTGATGCAGCACCCATCCATATTTGTATTATTCATCAACTTTAAATTCTTTTTTTTTTTGCACTCACATTGTCATGTCTTAGGTCTGTGTGTCCCCCATTCCCACTCTCCCTCTCCCTAAAATCTTTGATGAAGACTTCTCTTCTTCCATCTCCACCTTATCTGTATACATTCTCAGTGACATAAGTATTCACACTGTCCACATAAATATCCATATGTCCTTAATAACTCAAAGGCTTCAGTATATCTGGTACTTGGAGCCTTCTTGTGAACAAGCTACACATTTGGGGAGCTAATATAAAAACTTTCTTAGTAGGACCCTTCGTTGAGAAGTCTGATGTGCTCTTCAATTATTTGTTTGCTGGGTATACCCAGCTCCCTTAGGTCTTCAAGTCAGTTCCTGTGTTTGGAGCAGTTTGAACCTTCAGCCCTGACCTGCAGGGGTGGGAGGACTGCCTGACTGTACAAAGCAATCGTTTTTCAAGGGAGAAGGAAGTGAGATTTCTGTGGGCTTCAGGGTTTATTTTCCTCTCCTGCTTCATGTGACACAGATAGCATCCTTGCTAGAAAGCAGAGGGGAAAGAAAATTCAGTCCACATGTTAGGGATTTAGGGTAGAGAATGATTCACGCTTAGCTTCTAGGGGTTGTAATTAGGGGTGACATAATAACAGTAAACTTTCAATAGTATAGTAGCAGCGTTTTTGTTACACTCTATAGCTGCAGAAGCTGCTTCTCATTAGCATCCCTTTGAGATAAGCCCATAGGACCTCTGCAGTTTCCAGGTCTGGATCCAGGCTTTTGTGGCACACTCCTACTTCTGTACCGATGCTGACAGGAGCCCTGAATTCTGAAATACCCCAAACTTTGATTACATTTTCATTTGGATTAGCATCTCAACCTTTTCCTTAGCCATTTTAGTCCATCTGTGTAGTTTTCAGGTCAGTATTATCTTATGCTGGCTAAATCCTGCCAGTTTATACACTTTATAATACATTCTAAGGGTTATCTGCTATGGAAAAAACCAATCATGCTATCCCCCTTTTCTCCTGAGTTATTACTACTACTCCTTTTCCAAGTGGCTGAGACTAAAAGGAATCTGGGAATGCATGAAGCAGGAGATCTGTCATTCCCACTCCACACCAAAGGTGCATTCTTGTAGGGAGAGATGGGCATTTACACTGGAGTTCAGCCATCAGCATTCAGCCAATTCTATTTTTTGGCAGCCAAGCACATGGAATTTTTAAAAAGATGATGTACATTTTAAAAGCAGGTCACAGACAAAAATAAAGACACATTCTTGGGCTGCAAGAAGTAGGTCAGGCTTTGGGGGAATCATTTGCAAAAGCTGGTGATCCGATCTTACCAGTTTTGCTTTATTAATATTTTTTGCTCCCTATGCCAAATTTAGATGCTTTTTATAAAGAGGTCCTGCTTGTTTTGCTTTAGGTGCGATGCATTCTTCTGCTTTGGCTAGCAAACTTCTTACATTAACATTTAAAAAAAAAGAAAAAAGAAAAAAAAAAGGAGAAAAAAACCTGTTCCTAGTTTTCCATGAAGAACACTGTAGTGGAAAGTGAGGCCTCTTGTGCTGCGGTCCAACAGGAATAAAGCTGCTTTGTGTCACCTCATTACTCTTAAGCTGATGTTTTACCTCAAAATGTTTTCTGGGGGGAGGATGGGGGAAAGGCTGATTCCAGTGCTTAGATGATCGCCTCTGCAGCACCTTCTGTGCTCAGTTAATGTGTATAATTTAGGAGAAGCATTTTGCACTGTGCCCTGTGATAACGCTGTGTAGCCCCTGCAAGAGCTGCTGTACCAGCCACCAGGCTTGGGGAGGGAGGAGGGATTAGTGCTCATCAGGCATCCCAATTAGCCTGGCGTGACTTTATTGCCTCCACGGTTGAAGGTGGCTGTTAAATGGGCTTTGAGCACATTTAAGCATACGTAGCTGTAGGGTGGGTGCTGGGGCTCGGAGCGGGCGCTCTGCACAGCTTGGTTGGGCTTTCCCTGCGTGGGACAAGGATGCCCATGCTGTCAGGTAGCCCAGGACAGCCCAGCTCCACACCAACGGCAGAGTAAGGATGTGTTTGGTAATGAACCAGGGTTGAGTTCAGCAGTAATGGAGCTGTAGGAAACCCTGGGCCTCTTCCATGGCTGAGCTTTGGAAACAGAATGGTTTTGCTCTGTGAAAGCAAATCCGAATTAATAACATTGTTTGTGGAGGATACCTCTGCAAATAATCCCACCTTTCTGAATATCTGTAATTACTGGAAGTTTCATTCCCTCTCTTTTCTCTTTTATACTTAAAAAATTATTAATCCATGTAGCTCCATACCTTAAATTCACAAGAGCAAAACAGCTGAGGCTCATTTGCAGGTAATGTCTCTCTCTCTCTCTGTCTCTCTCCTATTTACAAATTCCTGAAGAATTATTGACATAGCTGACATTTTTGTTTCATTTCGGTCATTTATTTTTCTTCCTATTTCCACATTCTCTATTTTACAGAATTTGATTCAGAAACAAAAAGGGTTCAAGACATTCTTTCTGGAATGGAGAAACCACAGGTATGTGATCCCAAACTGCCACACACACGCATAAAATAGCAAATGTGATAAGTAACTATGTCACAGCATACTAGTGATTTCACAAGAGAGCACCTCTGAATATTTTCCTTAATAGATTGTCATGGCTGTATTGATCTAACTCATTTTGCTGGGATATAAATTTGAAACATCTTTTAAGCTCGTGGGTATTTGTGAGCTCTGCCCACTGCAGGAATTGCACCGGTCGCCTGTTGCCAGAGGACAGCTCCCAGTATTTGTACTGCAGTGGGGAACTAGGCACCCTGGGCTGATTTGCATTGCTCCTGCCCCCTCTCCCCTGGGTTTAATTTTATTTGTCATGAGCAATTTATGTCTGTAATCATGATTAAATTAAGCTAATTCCATTATTCAATGGCAATTGCTATATTCTAAGTTTGTCCGAGCCGTAAAAGCACGTGAATTGGAATGGAATTGAATCACCATGTAAATAATGGTAATGCTAGGTGTGACCACAGTCTGGTAAGTTTATTAATAAATCTGGTTGCAAGCCCTTAGGATGTGGTGGTTTTTCTAGTTTGGTATGTCAGATGAAACCCAGAAGGGTATTGTGGCTCTAAATGAAAGGTCCAAACAAGCACTGCAAGAAGCAGCCCCAAGGCAGAGGAAGACGGCCGTGCTTTGGGAGTTTCACCTCCTTTGCTCTGTCAGGGCTCAGGCTTTTCTCTGTCTGGCTGGGAAGCTAGTAAAAAAGTAAGCAAATTTAAAAAATAGTGGTTGGGAGGCTCATCTAAAGACTGGGTTCAACAGTAGTTGGTAGGGACTGATATGAAGAAATTTGGCAGTGGGAGTGTGAAGAAGTGGCTGTTCCTCAGATGCAGAAGTGGGGGAGCTCTGGGAGAGGTGGGGTGAGCACGGGCTGGGTTTTACTTTTAGAGTCTGTGCTCTTCGATGCTTTTGTTCTAGGTACAAAAGGTGTTCAGTCTTAAATGGCTCCATCAGTGGGTGTTGGGTCCTACTGTCATGGCATCTACAGGAACAGGTTCAAAGCCAGCCAGAATCTAAACCAGACCTGCAGAGACGATAAATACCAGGGGGGTGCAGCCCGAGAGGCTGTTTGCAAGAGGAAAGTTGCTTTATTTAATGTGAAACAAGCGGTGGTACTAAGCTGAAGACTTGAGAGAAGAGTTTCTGGGAGATCAGAAAAGAAGAAAGTGCACCTAGCACAGAATTAGGGTAGTTCGTTGTATGGAGTGAGTCAGTATGTTTTGTTTTGACGATGACCTGAATGTCACTCATTGGGTAAAACTCCACAGCTGATGCCTTTTAGAAAGATCCAGAGAGCTGATGTGAAAAATGTCTTATTTCATACTTCTATCTGTAGAGGTGAGGAGGGAAGCTATTTGAGGGGTTTGCAGAATTCTGAGCTCTGTACATTAGGTTTATGGTAACCAGAGCATTTAAAACAGAGAGAAGCAAAAAAACCAAAAAATAGACAAAAATAATTTTCCTTGAATCACTTCGAAAATAGGAGCCTTCTTTTTGGGGAGGGGGGAGTGGAGGGAACCTAAAGTATGACAAAAACTAGTTCAATAATAATGACATTAAGTGAGATGATGCTGGGAATTATCTATTATTCTCTCTGTGACTTTGACAGTTATGAGTAATTAAAGTCATAGGAGTCTCACAAACCATTAATTGCTATGAATGATTATGTGTGTGCACAGTCAGTATTATATCTGATAGAAATACATCACGTTATGCATAGTCAGCTGGGCCATATTTCTTGGTAAGCCTTATGCATATATGAACGAAAAATAAAACAACATATAGAAGAATGATTGTGTAGAAAGAAGTGACACAATTAAAACAGAAGGGCACAGAGCAGGAAGTCAGCGGCAAACCAAGGAAGTGATGCTGTGTCTGCAGTGCATGACCTCTGTGATGAGGCCAGTCGTGGAGAGTTGGGGCTGTTCAGCCTGGAGAAGAGAAGGCTCCAGGGAGCCCTTGGAGCAGCCTTCCAGGACCTCGAGGGGCTACAGGAAAGCTGGGAAGGGACTGTTTACAGGGGCATGGAGTGATAAGACAAGACGTGATGGTTTCAAACTGAACAAAGGTAGAATTAGATTAGATATAAAGAAGAAATTCCTCACTGTGAGGGTGATGAGGCACTGGCGCAGGTTGCCCAGGGAAGCTGTGGATGCCCCCTCCCTGGAAGTGTTCAAGGCCAGGTTGGATGGGGCTTTGAGCAGCCTGGGCTGGTGGGAGGTGTCCCTGCCCATAGCAGGGAGTTTAGGCGGGGTGATTTTTAATGTCCCTTCCAACCCCAACCATACTACGGTTGATGTGTCCAAATGAGCAGCTCTCTCCGCCATCTGAAGCTTTCTGAGCCACTCCTCCAGGGGACTCCACAACCGTGGTATCGGTTGCAGCCGTCTTTAATCTACATTGTCCACATACCTCTCTGTGATAAAACCTCTCTCACCTTGCCAGAGTACAAAATATACACACTATTTAAATGATTAATTTCTAAAACGTCTGCTTTCAATAGCACATATTGTCACCTGCAACCAAACTGTAAATTTAGTCGTAGTTTTATCCCTTTGACAGCAGAAATGTTAAAATAAGCCAGCCTCTGGCTTTTTTCCCACATTTTTAAAAATTTAAACAGAAATATATTTTTAATTCACATTATTTAAGACAAAGTAAGCATTCTCTAAAGTGAATACCTCAGCGAGGAAAGGGAAACTTGATTCTGGGTTTCCGAAGTGGTGGGGGGCAGCATCGCTGTGGCTGCCGAGCGACTTGGGGGGACATCACCTCCCATAGGGAAATGCTGCAGATACACAGGGTCAGAGCTCAAATGTTAGTTTGGCTTTCCACAGGGCAGCCTGCTCCTGCTGACTCACTCTGCAGAGAAACTCATATTTAATCATCGGGATTTTCACCTAAAACTGCAGGATTAGACCCATAGTTTAAAAGCGAAATCTTGACCTGGTAATAACCGTGAATTCATTTGACCCCCAGCTCTTTCAAACGTTGCCCTCGGGGGAGTAAATGAATGTTACTTGCGGTGTTGTTCTCACACACACAATGAGACCCCGAACCACACGATGCCTGTGAATGCTAACCTGGAATCTGAAAGATAATGAAAGTTGTACAGAAACATTGTTCGTTACCTGAAAGACGGGAAGGGCCGGTATTCATCAGTCTTGTAACCTTATTAAAGTAGTGCAGGAGCTGGGATTCTTTCCCAGGGGCTTTTATAAAATAATTATTTACACCACCGAGTTTTGGTAGCGTAGAAAGCAGGCATTTACTGTGTAAACTGAGAAGTTTTCAGAAACTAATTAACTGTGCCTTTCACCAGACACACAAAACTTGTGGGAGAATCTTGTGTTCGGTCTCAGCTAAAAGGCTGAGCCAGTCCTGTTCAAAGTGAGCACAGCAATTCTGGGGACAGATGAGATGCACTGGGGTTACTAGAAAGCAGCACAAAGGTTTACCTGCCCAGCCTGTGAAGAGGTGCTCTGGCTGCTGGTATTTTGGTTGGGTGAAATTAGGGCACTGTTGATGAACAATGAACTGTTTCAGTAACAGCTAAGGATTTATGTCTGCAAATTGAGTAGTGACATGAAGCCCACCATCGTGATGTTGGCTGTGCTTGTTCCTTACAGCACGGAAAGCTCTGGTCCAGATCTGTTCAGCTGCTCAGTATCTTTGGAAAGGCGCTTGTTTTCCCAGGTGTAAAGCAAGAAAGGTTGGGGTTAAAGCTACTGAGCTGATTTGCGAGTGCCTACCTGTTATTCTCAGCATATCATAACCCCATTTATTTAACTTGCCCTTTTTCACAGCAAAGCTAGTGCTTCCTGCTCCAGGTAGGAGTTCCTCGGTAAAGTTAAGTGGTGGCTTTGGCCATTAAATCAGATATTGAAGAGATCCGCCTTTGGCTGGAAAACGTGATACGATATCGAGCCTGTTAGCGGGTGAGCAGCAGATAGATTTATCTCTGGCTGTACAAATAAATCCGCTCCCAGTGCCTGCGCCGACGTGCACAGCACTGGTCTGCTTTCTGTACCCAGGGAGGGTATGGATTTGCCTTTTTTGACTTTTATCATGCAGGTGGTGACCTGTTACTTGCTTTGCTACACTTGCTGTGTGTACTCAGTGCAGCTAAGAATTGCATTTAATGATTTCTGGGGCTTATTTTTAAACCTCCCCCAGAAGTGCCTGTGTACGTAAGGCCACCAAGGCAGCCACTCCACACTGGATCAGTACGAAGTTAATGGTGTGGCTGGAGCAGCTTACTTTGGACTTTTATCCTCTGCATGGAAATGCCTGCACACCGAGCTCAGAATAACAACTGAACATTTTCTAGCAGTTAGTCCCTAAGACACTTTCTCTTATTTTAAGAAACTATAAAAGACCAAGCTTTTCACAGATTGCTAAAGTTCATGAAAGGCCAGAGTTTTTGCCCTATGCAGAATATATACGTGTGTCCTTGTGAGTAGTCATAGAGAAAAACATTTCAATAGTACATTGGCAGGATATCATGCCTCCAGCTCCAAGTCTGGCTGAATTTATGAAAAACAATTATGCAAGCATATTTCCATAATAAAAGAAACTTTGTGTTGATGGGCTGAGCTGGCATAATAGTAATGTATGTTAAAAAGTCTATTTGGATCTTCCTATCCAGTTTTCTGATCAAAATATTATTTAAAAAACAGACTTTTAGCTTTAAATATCTTTGTCACAATTTCATTCACATACATGTGTGTATATATGTGTCTCAAAAATTTAACTTGTCTTATTTGAATCATTCAAGATTCTTATAAGCTATCTAGTCCAGTATCAGTTTTCACTGGTCCAAGGTTTTTAAGCAAACATTGACTTCATAGCATCAGAAAAATGTGATTAGAGCAAGAAATCCCATGAAAATTCATACAAGAATTTGCACGTTCACATTTTCTACAAAAACGCTTGATACTACTTAAAACTTCTTGCCTTCCAACTTGTTTTTCACATTAGGTTGAACAGAGGTTTTGTTTTTGGCAAGAGTTAAGTGTGCTGCTGTAAATTAAAATCTTCAACTTTTGCGAGCACGGCGTTGAAGTTGAGATGAGACGCTCCGTGGTGGCACCTCCTTGTCAGTCTGTTCAAAACAGACTTATGACTTGCTCAGAAAGAATCTGCTTGATATATGGGTATTGTACACAACACTTGTGGTGCTCTTCAGCTGGAAGCAATGTGCTTGCACGTGAGAAGTTAAGTATTCTCCATTATATCACGATATCCAGAAGCCGCATTTGTAAACAAACAGTCCCTGGAAGCTGATTGCGAATATTTCATTACCAAATCATTTATGGGTTAGGTATTTGTCTCAGTAGAAATGTAGGAAACATGTAACTAAGCACCTGCATCATTCGTCTTACACCTTCTAAAACAACGTTTTGCTCTGTGTGTTTGGAAAAACCTGTTAAAATAATAGGACCAGTGAAATTTGATGCATAGGAGAAATGTATAAAGAATATAAAACCTTGTGCTTTGATTTCTTCTCATGGAAGCTAGCTCAAATAATATTCCTCACGTTCTCACTAGAATTAAGAAAGAAGAATTTAGTCTTTTCATTATGGCAGAGAGCCTGAGGCTTTGAGGCTTCGAGGCTTCCCTGGCCTTTTTTCAGAAGACGTGCATAAAAACGGTGTGCTGCCTGTCTGAGACAGCCAATGCAACCATTGTTTTTTACTACTTTTTCATCTGAGATAGTGGCGGAGGGGTGGCTATGTTTTTGCCCTCTTTTTTGGCTTGATAACAGCAGGCTGTTCTCTGGGAAACTGCTGGTGGCTCTGTGCAGCTGATGAGCGATGCTGCGACGTGGCGCCAGCGGGCTCTCCTGGTGAGAAAGGCTGTGAGCCTCTTCCAGAAAAATACAGCTGCTCTGATAAAGTTGTTTTGCTGCAGGGGTTTGAGGTAGTTCTTCCATGTTTCATTAAAAGAGCATCCTCACCCATCTGCCATTGAGGTGTTGCTCTAGAGCTGTGCCCGGGAGTGACTACTGATCATCCGTGTGGTCTTTTTGGCTACAAAGTGGTTGGTTTGTGATGTAATTTTTAATTGGTGGGTTGGGCATACATAATGATTCTCCTTGGTAGTTTTGAGTCAGCATAACCTTGCCAATTGAACTGGAGCTTTGTACATATTCGCAGTTGAATTATTGTTGTTTCAGACTACAAGAAGGAACAGGATGACTGAAACAGCCATCAGAGTATCGTTAGAGAATCTCACTAATGAAAGCTTTATCACTGTGCACAAGACAATCTACAGGATAAAGTCTTTGTTCCACTTGGTTCCACCTCCCCTCTGGTAATGGCCAGGGCAGTGGGTACCTCCAGAACGATGCGAGGTGTCCTTTGCTGGATGCTTAGACGGTGATGGGCCAGCTCACTGCAGAGTGACATCTCTCTGTATTCCTCATCGGATGAAGATCAGTTTATGCCATGAATCTGTATTTTTGTTCATGTTGTCGATAACCGTTTTTGACCCTTTGCTATTCACTTCTAGCTCTGAAATGTCCTTTTTACAGGAAACTGATTGTGAAGATGCAAGCAAAAGGCAAATACTTAGAGGACAGTATTTTTCTTGGAATTCAGAGTAATTCATGTTTCTTTTATAGGTTACAAATATTCAAGCAAGAACAGTTTTACTTTCCTGGTCACCTCCCACTGGCCTTCTAAATGCAGATAGACACAACAACGGTTTGCCTTACACCTGTACCTACGAGGTTGCCTTATCAGATAAAGGGAGGGATGGAAAATACAAGATAATTTACAGGTAACAGCATCATTTTTACACTTGTGTTGCTCCCAGACTGTGGTTTTTTGTTAGGAATACATTCTCTGAGCTTTTCAGGATATATTTTGGCATGCCCACTGATAGCAGAGGAAAGGCACGTTGGAGCACCTTGTAATTGCTCCCTCGCTGTCCTGTCAGCCCTTGTTGGCGGAGCTTGGAGGGACTGGTTGAGTGCATGTCCCAGGGTCCCTAATTGCCTTCCCCTCCATCCTCCCGGCACATGGCAGATCTTGCAGACGATGCTGTCTCTCCCATTGCCAAAGAAAAGGTTACTTTTTCTCTTACACTAAATGTCAGCTTTCATGTATACCATGCAGGCAGGATAGCTGCCTTCCTAATGGGCTAAGTGTGTGTGGACTTGCAGAATTAAGAGCAGTAAAGCTTGCTTTTTGTGCTAAAGAGCAGAAGTTGAGGGCTTTACCACTTCATAGTGTCTTAGATGAGCCAAGGAGGGAGCACAGCAATCAGTAGGCTACACAGGCTCCCCAGAAAAACCCGAATACTTGGCTCTCAGCAGGCTTCAGTAAAAATTCTGAGGGATTTCTCTGTCTCTCTTTCCAGTGATCCTCTGAGCTCATTCTGTGATCAAGTACATATGGTGCTAGGCCTTTCTTTTTCCCCGCTAATGATGTCTAGGATAGCAGATTTTGAGACGTGACCTTGGCTGTTGTGAAATAGCTAGTCCTTCCCAAATCCCATTAAATAGAGTCCAGGTGGTACAGCATTTATGGAATTACCTCTTGAGACCGAGCTATCACCTTTCTTAAAATGTCCTGTGAATTAGGGTATTCCTGGTGTGCTAAAGGTTGGTCTGCATAAACTGCCATGGGTGATAGAAAAAGAGCATATTGACCAGGGAATTGCTGCCTGATTTATTATTTTCCTGGTATTTACACTAGCCAGCATGACCATCTCACTAGGTTAATGTGCACCACTGAGCTCTTAAAATGGGAAGGACAATTTCTAGTACTTCTTGTGCTTGCTGGTGTGGTGGCTGCACATTCTCTCCTGGTTATGAAATGTTGTGCATCTGTTTTAAAGCTGCTCGCAGTGATCTGTCTCCTGCTGCTGGCCAGAGTACAGCCATTAGCTTAACGTGGTACACTCCATCACGAGCAGCAGTAATCATTATTACTATAGGCAAAAGAAAGCCTGCAATATGTTGAATACATTGTCTTTGCAAAGAAGTGCACTCATTTCAGAGGGGGAAAAAAAACCTGAATTTGCATAGGAATGGACTATATGAAAAAAATAAGGGTTTTTTTGGTGGATTTCTGGCAGCCTCGTAGGCATGTGCTTTCTGGTTGATTTTGAGGTATCTCCCTCTATTTGTCCAACTATCTATAAAATATTTCTTTATGCCAAACTGAGACTTTTCTTGTTTCTCATATTTTAATACAATCATGAATAAGCCAAGCACTCGCATGAGATGGCTATTACTTATTAAGCACTGACCTGTACCTTAATCTTCGCAGAACTGGCAACACGTGACTGAGCCTAGTGTTGATTTACCAGCAAACAAGCCAAGAAGAAAAAGAATAACCCTAGCCATGTTGGCTACATTTGAAATTAATAGATTGTATGCTGGTTTTTTTCCCTAAAATATCTGAAACTCTCTGCTTTTACTTTTCTTGGTGTTGAAAGAGATCTGGGTCCAGCTGTTAGGGCTTTAATTAACATCTCCTGGCCATGGTCCTCATAGAGAGTGTGGTTCTGGAAGAGAAAGCAAATAAGTGAAACAGTTGTGCAAGAAACTGTACTTTTTCCTCTGAAGATCAATCACTGTCACTTTTAATGAAATATTTTGAAATAGTGAGTGTGCAGAAAGTACAAAAGTAATGTATAGGTTTTGCTCTTTTCAGCTCTGGGAGGGCTGAAAAACACAACGAGCTTTATGCAAATATCAACAAAATGTAAGGATAGTATTGAAATAAAGCAATATAGCCAGTTTTCTGCTATGTATATGGTGCTTTATAAAGTTTACAGGAAACATTGTGTGTTGACAGATT
Organism: Mesitornis unicolor; assembly: GCF_000695765.1. Taxonomy (NCBI): domain Eukaryota; kingdom Metazoa; phylum Chordata; class Aves; order Mesitornithiformes; family Mesitornithidae; genus Mesitornis; species Mesitornis unicolor. Next base: position 131,390 of record NW_010157375.1, read on the forward strand.
GTTCGTGTATTGTGTCCTGTTTTTACTACTGTTTTTCTGTGGTGGGTTGTTTTTTCTTCTTTCAAATCATAATATGAGGGAGTCACTAGTCACTGGAAAATCACTAGCTGTGCTAAGTGTGATGCTGCTTTTCAAAATGTGTTGATATGTTGGCTTTTTTTTCCTGCAGTGGAGAAGAATTAGAATATAACCTGAAAGACCTTAGGCCAGCAACAGATTATCACGTCAGGTGAGTTAGTGTGACTATGAATGTCACTTAAATATAAACTCTGCAATTATATTAGAATCAATGTCAATGTTTTTTATCTAATTATACAGCGTAGCTCAAGAATTTCATGGTCATCTCTGTAGGTGTTTTTTCAGTGACTTCTAAAGATTTTCTGACAGATTTTTATCTCAGATTTCAAGTTATGACAGTGCTTTTTGAACAATACATTTTCTGTCAGGTAGTTGGCATTGCTATAGTAAGAGACAAAAAGACATCTACATATCTGTATTTCTGTCTGTATATATAACAGGCCTGGAAGTGCTTGTTTATCAAACTGGGATATCTTAAATCTTCAAAATTAATCTAAAGCAAATGGTGTTTGTCCATTTATTGTAATACAAGTGTGCTAGCTCTGAAAGTACTCCAGCAGTTTTTCCATAAATATTCCTTGCTTCATGAAGTAAACCTGCTGATCCATCTGGCCATAGGAATTTCAGCATTTATTCCAAAAAATGAATCCACACTGGTCTGTCTTGATATTTTTAGAGTATATTTCTCTTTGATTCTGAAATATGTTTTACACATTTATTAAATTATTCTCAGTTTTGCTCCCTGATGTTTTTAACACCGTCTGTGGTGTTATCTGCTCGTGCTGGACTTTTTTTATAGACTTTACTTATGAACCAAGGCTTCAGATTCACATCCTGTTCACTTATGTTCAATATCCTTTTAAAAAATAATCCTGTCACTCCTGTCTGTTGTTTCCTTCTGTTTTTCCAGACAAGGGCTAGGTTTGGCAGGCTTTTTCCCATCAAGGCTCCCACTGTTTGTTAAACTTTGAAGAACAAACTCTCTGCTTCTGAGCTCTAAAAAGAACTCAGCACCAAAGTATCTGTCTTGCTCTGATACTGTAGCTTTTTTTTTCAAGGATGTTTTCTAGTGGAGGCCTAAAATGAACTTTTCAAGTAGAAGTAGAAGACCAGAAGTAACTTCTGGTAAATAAGTGAGAGACCCAGGCACCAGGTTGAGCAGCAGTCCCAGCCCTAGCAGCAAACAGATGGTAGCGAGGTTGTAAGCATCTGAGCATCATTTTCAAAGCCAGCTTCAATCGGAAAAGCAGTCACCACGTACAGCGTGGCATTGAGATCTCATGCCATTTTTAGGGACATTGGGGTATTTTCCCTGTGTCCTGGCTGACTTCTTTCTCCCTACATACAGCTTCCTCTGCCTTCCTGTAGGTCTGCCGAATTACAAACCATTTGTGAACAGTTAGCAGGAACAAAACTGTTTTAAAAAAGTGACTGTCAAATATAAAAATCAGATTTAGAAGGCAGCAGCGTGCATTTGCAGTGGAGGGAACCTGCACCAAGAAAGCCGACTGTTTGCTATTCGTGACCATTTTTTTCTTCACTGAAACTGCATTATGTATGAACAACTGTGAAGAAATAAATCTGTTAAGTAAGGAAATTCATGGGGTCAGCAGTTACTCGGCAGATTGCCTTGGGTCTCCGTAACCTTGGCAGCATCTCCCAGCTCTTGGTCTAATCACAGATGAGCTGCTTGAGCTTGCTCCTGCCCTGCTGAGCCCTGGACACCCAAGACAACCTGGTTCGCTCTGCATTTCATCAGGGAGTATAATTTTGGGAGCTTCAGAGATGACCGTGCTCAGTGTTTCAGTAACTTGCAGAAGCAGCTCGTTAAGCTCATTTTCACATGGTTGTATACTCTGATGGAGTGTTTGATGCTTAGCTATGCTGATTTCTGGCACACGTACGTGTCGCTTGCCAGATGCAGACTCAATTAATTAATTGCATTTGTTTTCACTCCTGACCGCTAACAGTTGATGGCTAAAGCAGCACTAGAGCAGTTCTTGTGAACCTCCCCCAGAAGGTTGGTTTCTAAGTAGGTGGTCGTTGTACATAAACTACTCTTATCTACTGAAAACAAATTTAGAAATTGCCCTTCCTTAAACTCTGCATTCAAGTACACAGTAGCAACAGCCAGCTCAGAGGTCATTGTCTGGTCACAGTTTGAACATTATTTTGAGTAGAAGACTTCCAATTTGCACTTTTCTTTTGCTGTATGGAAAATGTGAAGGGAAAAAATAACACCATTAATTTTTCAGAGAAAAGCACCTCGTCAGGAAGTGCTCAGCTATATTGTATTTGCTTTCCCACATTAGTTGGTACTCTGTATCGCACTCTGTGCTGATGTATGGAGGATTTGCATGAAATCAAATTTGCTCTGAAGATTTTTGGTTTATCAGAGTAATGCTTCTGAGCTTTGTTACTTCTAACTTATGGGGGTCCATCAAGTGTTGACACCTGAGCTATGTAGGAGAAGCTCATACCCATGGAAGGACACCAGCAATTACCACCTCTCAATATGGTACATCTGAATCAAGCGTAAACCAAACATTCAGATAAAGTTTATACCTTTTTCTCATGAGTTCACACTTTCTGTTGTATTGTGAAGTGGATTTTAGCACAGAGTGTGAAAGTCTGGCAATAGGCAAGGAAATAGTGACAGAAGAGAAAAGACGATGATGATAACTCAGTGGTCTATAGGAGTATTTGCACAAAACACTGTCATATTCCTCTTCTGCTGTGAATTTTTTTTGCATACTTTTATCAAGTGAAGTAGAATAATGACAGCCACTGGTCTGTGAGAAATCTGTCATTAGTGGATGGTATTGTGGACGCTTTGGTAGTGAAATACTGCAGCTGAGGCAGCACTGTCTCATCTTGTAACTGTCAGCAAATTTATAACCTGTTTGAATATTGTTTCCAGAGTATATGCAATGTACAACTCAGTAAAGGGATCCTGCTCAGAGCCAGTAAGCTTCACCACTCACAGCTCAGCACCAGAGTGTCCCTTCCCACCCAAACCCTCGCACAGGACCAAAAGCTCCTTAACCTTACAATGGAAGGTAGGTAAAGCTGGGATTGGGCAAGAAAGCAGTGACAAATACACCTTACTGACAGCAAGCATAACTCTTGAAAGTAACAGAAAGCTGAGACAGTAAGGGACATTTTTCAGTAAGGGACTTGAACTTGCTGTACTCTGATAAATCCCTTCCCGTGCACCGACTTGAATTTTAAAATGTATATGTTTCATTACGTCCAGCTTCTTCTCGGTATGTGTTAAGACGTTGCCAAACTATGTGCAAACCCCAGGCTTTGGTTTCACTTTAAACTGTAGTCATTTGCCTGGGGAGAAGTAGTTTTCTCTTATTTCCAAAATCGCCTTTTGTTTGTTTTTGTTCATAGGCACCCATTGATAATGGTTCAAAAATCACCAGCTACCTTCTGGAGTGGGATGAGGTGAGTAGTAACTCGTTGAAATAAATACATAAATAAATGGCACTGAGACTTTACAAGGATTTGCTGAGTAAATAAAAATAATTAAATACAGGAGAAAGTAGAAGTAAGAAAATGAAATCCCGATGGCATTGGGTAAAGAGTTGGAAAGGTGAAAGGGGCAGTGGGGGGAAAAGCTTTCGTTTAACATATTTTATGTAGATACAACGTTCTACTTCTGTACACTTGAAATCTAACTCTTTCATGCTCATTTGGGGTACTTCATTTGTTAATTAACATTACTTATTATTTAATTACTTGTGAAGCATCTTAGAGGTCTGCTTGTGATCTCTTCTTCTGGATGCTGTTAGTGCAGAATTAAAACACTATGCCTCAAAGGAGAACAGGCGTTGTCTTGCAGCCCTTCCTACATGGTCAAAATAAGTGTCCTTTACATAGTGACAATTGGTCCCCTTCCAGACAGAAAAGGCAATAAGTTCTCTCTCCCAAATATCTTATGTTGTTAGTGAGCAGCTTGCTGTTGGGAAGAGTGCCAAAAGCAAGAGATATGGAGCCTTTGCTGGGGGTGGATTCTGGTTGTGAAACCTCCCTCTATCCCCTGATACCTTTCTGCCTCCTTTCCATTGTGCAGACCATGGTTCTGCAGAAACCGTGAGTCACTGAATATCATCTTTGAAAGAAAAAATATGTATTGGGTGAAAAAAAGATGGTGAGTCAGGACATAAGGAGTGCGAAGGGGTGTTTAGTTATACAGTCTGAGAAACATCTCTTGAGGTTTTTAGTAGTCTAAAAATAATACTCTGAAGAAGATATTCTGTTAGGAATTGTTTTCCTTCATTTCACTAGTAACATGTTCCCAGATCATTCTGCTACTTGCAAACACTTATTGTGTGCAGCGACACAGCAAGTGGGATCTACATGAAGAGAAACCCACTGAACTGAACTAAAATGAAACAATAATTTTGGAGTGGCTTGCTGTCCCTCTCCTCATAATGGAAGGGGAAAGACTGTCAGTGAATAAGAACAAACTGGAGTGTGAACGCTGGGAAAGTACACTGAAAAGACATTTACCCAAAAGGATAGGCCAGGAGGATCCCGTTGCACCTCCAGTGATACCTTGGCAGTGCAGCTGTGATCTCTTGCAAGGCTTCCGGTAACTTGGGAGCCATGGGAACATAACAGCACCAAGCAGTGAAGTGGTGGAAATGTGAAATTCCAGCCTGCGAAGGGAAGGGAAGCAACAGAAGGTCTTGTCAGAAGAAAAGCCAACAACAGACCATTAATACAGTGCTAATAGTTCTGATGCTAAGTTTGTCCACATGGAACATAGTCATGATTTTGGATGTGTGTAAGAGAATTCTGCAATGCTCTTGTCCTTTAAACCCTTGAATACTGAGTATATAACTAGAGCTTCAGCTCCAGAGAGAGTTGTTATGATGTCTGTTTTTCACAGGGCAAAAGGAGTTTGCTGGAGGCTAGCTCATGTACCAATGGGGAAAAAAGAAAGCATCCCGATTCCCTTAGTCTATCTGTTTTGATTACCTTCTTCTCTCAGTAACAACCCTGGAATCTGAGATCCCAGTGGATAGTTTGCCAGCAAAGATGAATGAATAATGGCTCTGCACAAATTGCTTTGGTGCATCTCCAGTGGTTTGACACAACTGACTGAAATGCCGTTGTCTGGTTGTGAGATGGTGAATGCCACAGGTGTAGCTTGTCTGAACATTTTTCTCCTCTGAGACAGAAATGCTATTTTGAGTTGATGAATTAAAACTTGCTATTAAGGCTTATTAAAGTCTGAAAATACAGGATGGGTGTGCCTGTATCTGCAAGAGCCTCATCTACCTGCGATGGCGAGCTTCGCAAGGTGCTCTGCTCAGTTTTTCCTGTGCCACAGCAAGTTGTGCCTCCAACACAGGGTGCGGTTAGCTACCAGAGTTATGGCACCCAGGTACAAAAAATAATTCACTTGCAATGCCTTCTACCCTCACACCTGGTTGTGTAAACTCCACATAAGCAAAAGCACCACTTTTGTTACAATGCCACGCTGTGTCCCAGTGAAATCAAGAAATAAATACATCAGGAAAGAGGAGGACGCTTGCCAGGCAACAGCAAACACTGCCAGATCTCAGCTAGAGCAACATTCATTAGCTACGGGGCACAGAATGAAATATAAACATGGGAAAATCAGTGATCGGCAGGAAATTAAATTGTGGCTGCAAAGCAGAGGGGGGGGCTTTGCATGAGTGGAGAACAAGAAATCTATCCGATGATAAAGTTAGAAAAACACCCTAAAATGGCAGTGTGCCTTGACAAGTCGAGTCCCTTCTTAGGGAGGGACAGCATGTGAGTGAGCCGTGGAAAGCCATCGCACCACAGAAGTGATGTGCAGATCCTGGAAAGTCCTCGTGCAGAGGCTGCAGCCTCAGACTGCAGAGACAAAGCTGGTGTCAGGCACAGGAGAGGAAGGCAGTGGTGGAGGTGGTTGGGCTGGCAAGTCTGCCTGTATCCCATCCCAAGCAGGCTGGCCTGTTTCCCCTGCTCCTCTACCCACTCCCACCAAGGTGGGGGCTCCAGCAGTCCCTTGGTGCTCCTGCAGGGTGGGTAACAGCTCCTCCTCTCTCTGGGTGGTTCTGATCCTGGAGGATGTCAGATGCTCAGCAGTTCCTCAGCTGGTACCTCCTGGTTGTACAGGGCAAAGCCATAGTTTATAGCATCTAAAATGCAGCCAGGACTGTAGGTGGCATCGCCTGTACATGCAAAAAATAAATTGTTGCTGTAAAACGACAGCAGAAGCAGGATGTTTTACAGCCCTAGGATGAGATGAGGTTATAAATTGTAGCAAGAGGGTGGCATCTCACCTGTTTGTGGCTGCGGTTGGGGAGTCCGGCAAGGCTGAGGTGCCAGTGGGGTATGAGGGGTCTGTCTTGACCCTGGGTGCTCCTTGGCGAGGCCCCTGCCACCATACCTACCTACCCAGGTACCTGCTTCTCTGGAGCATCGCTCAAGGGCTGTGAGGCAGGCTGGTTTTTTATTTTACTTTATCTTGCTGAGTACTGCTCCCAGTCTGTGGTTTAACGGTCTTTTCTTATACGTGGTTTAAAAATTTTCTCTCGCCTCATTAGCTGAGCTTTAGATGAAACACAAATGAGTTGGGTTTGTTTCTTTCCTGAAATCAGATGTGTTGTATTCTGACCTGCTTTGCTGAAGAGGAGGTTATGCTGCTTAGTATGTGCCAGTCCTACCCACCTTCTTGTTCTTTACTTGAGTTTTGAGTTTTGGGGTTTTTCCTGACCTGCAGACTGTGGAAAATAGAGTAGTCGACAGATAAGGCTATTCCTCTTGTTACACCGTTTTTCTTCCCAATGGATTAAGTTGTTTGCAATGTACCTGACATTACGTGTCACTTAGAAAACACAAGTACTTTCTTTCTCAGTGCTCATATACCTCTTTGAATTACAGTTGTAATGTAGCTTAAGCTAAAACAGTTTTAAATGCATGAGCATTAAAACAGTTCAACATTAAACCAGTTTTAAAATGCATGAAGAACCGTGGAGAATGATCTTCATTCTTTAACAACAGAGTAAGAGATCATTTCAGCGTATTGTCAATCAGACAAATTGGATGTATACTAGCAAAGTTTCCACTGACATCAAAGGAGTTAGGATCAGCTCCTCTTCTCAGGTATTTTGGAATTTGGTAGGATCTGGATGTGCCTGCACCTCAGATGCCAGGACTGGCAATAGTAGTCTGGCAACAACATCAGTTAAAAGTAGTAATTAAGGAAAATTCTACCTTCTGGCTCTTTTTCTATGAACTTTACAAGCCTGAACCCTTTAAACTTAAAAACCCAAACTAATCAATTGCTTACTTTGTGCCAGGATTGATTATTCAGGATAAGCAAAAGGCTAATCAGAAAAAGTAGCGTTAAAAATATGCTGAACAGAAAACATCCCTGTGAAGGGGGTGATGCTTTCTCCTAATGCCAGCGTTCATCAAAATCAGTAAACTGTAACTGCGTTGAAAAATGCTGCTGGCACTGCTGTAAGAACCAGGCCTTTGGTCCTAATTAATGTGAATTGATCATTCTGTGATTAAGTGGTAGTAAATAAATGTTTTTCTTGTGCATACGGATGGCGAAAGTATCTTATTCATTCTCTATGGGAAAGTGGAGGACTGTTCTGAGCCAGACAAGGACATCCCTCATGTAGGGTGTGTCACTGTTTTGTGTCTGACTCAAAAGCAGTTTTAATTCTGATCCAGTAAGCATCTCATTCGAATTTGCTCAAGAGACAGATACAATACCACACTATTTAATGATTTGGTGATGGAGAGTTAATCATTAAGTTTGTATACAGATAGATAGAGGTAATTTTGTTCTGTCACAAAGTTTTCAACTTCTCGAGGCTAGCGGAGGTGTGCTCTGTTACACTAGCTGACAATCTGCACCATGCATCTCAGTGATGTCCACCAGAATTTGGATGCACAGAGCTCCACGCTTGTGCTTGGACTTGTGTTTGTTCACCTTCTACATCTGCTCAGAGTGTATGCCACTCCTAGGAGACGTGCAGGAGGAGAGTCTTGGGTAAAACTGGGGTTCAAGTTTTACGAGGGATGTTCCAGAGGTCCAGTTATGTCTTCGAAGTATCTGTATATATAGGAAATTCAGTCACTTGCATAGGAGCCTGCACAGTAGCTGCTTTGCACAGATACCAGAGTATGTTAACGTAATTGTTGACAGTTTGCTCCACAGCTTTGTGTCAGACTGAATCTCAGTCTGTTGCTTTTTATTGCCAGTAAGAACCAAACGCAGAGGTGAGCGCTGGCGTGGCCTGCAGCAGATTGCCACCTCGCCGCCTGACTGCAGATCTGATGCTGGCAGCCTTTACTCGGATTTCTGCAGTGAGGTCTTGCAAAGGACCGTGCTCTGTTTCTGCATCCGTTCTACCTGCAGTGGCCTGTTCCTCCTTTCATGTTTATTTACTATGTCTGCTGCAGGGAATGTGGTCAACAAAAACTACTTAAAATCTCAAAACTCTTGTTTCAATAAACTTATCTCCAAGATAAACTTAAATATCCTGTTTTAAGCGAGTGTGTAGCTTGAACTATAACTGAAATAGCAGGCAGAACTCATCAAAATTGTGTTAATATGCTGTGTTATAGTATTGTGCAATTTCTAAAGGATTTGTGGAGCTGAATTGTTCCTGTTTCTTCAGGCAGGCCCTGATGATCATCACAGCATGGGTTGCCCTTATGAAGAATAGGGAACACAATCTGGAGAAAGCAGGGCTGGTGAAGAAGTCAGCGCTCTCCCTCTGAAATTTGCGGATAATGATACAGTATATTTTAAGTAACTTACGAAACGTTTAAAGGATTAAAACTTGGATGCTGTGTGTACAAAGAATAGGAGGAGGATTCTGGGAAAACTGTGAGGCTCCTGGGTGGCAGCCAGTACCAGGCTGCCAGTTGTTCCTGGCTATAATTATGCCAGCATTAGTGCTTTCATAAATCTTGGGAGGGAAGGAGCGGAGAGACTATTTCCAGGCTATTAATGCCAGGATAATTAGAAATATCGGCCAGCCTCTCCAATTAGTGCCAACAGAATCCAAAATACCAGCCAGTCTGAGTAATTTGAATACCAGTCGGTCTCTGTGCGAGTCTGGGGAATGTACAATACCAGTTCTAAAAGAAAAATATATACAGTGTCAGACTTTGTACTGTTATAAAGTTGAAGATCATGTGAATGTTTGGCCATTTTTGCAAAGTTTTAACCCACCAGTTTGACAAACTGGAGCTTCCTTGGTCCATTGCTCTCAGTTCAGGCATTGCGCTGCAGGTGAGATTTTTTTGTGACTTTCCTTTTTCTCCAGCCGTCACTTGTATATCTGTTTATCAATCACATGCTCAGCGTTTGATTACTCGAGTTCTCTTTGAGAAAAAGCATAGGAAAATGCTTAAAAAATACATTCTTAAGCAGAAAGCAAAAGGAGATTAAATGTTTTCAAATGTTTTACAAATAGTGAAGTTGTTAAGGAGTTAGAGAAAAATTAATTTAACACATCTAAACTTAGAAAAGAGCGTTTGCATAGGAGAAAAAATACCTGTTCTTAGTAGTCCTGCACTGATGAATGGATATTTTACTAAAACATAGGATTACAAATTAGGTTTTGTATAGTCTCAATTTTAATTGTTGTTGCTGAGCTGGAAAGTATGGTGACCTGTTATCTTTGTCCAAAAGAAGTTTTATCATATAACTCTCTATGTATGGATTTTTGATCTGAAAAAGTTTTGTCGTTTACAAAAGACTTTTGCTTTAGGATTCATGATTCTCTTCCAGTTCCAATTAGCTTGATAAACACATTTTGGAGATTTACTACAAACATTTTATGGAGTTCTTCCTTCTGTGTTGCAATCTGAGTGAAAATAGGTGGAGATTGTAAGGGGCTGGAGAATGGGACAGTGAAAAATGGATGTCCCACTCGGGCATTCTTGAAATCTTTAATGATGAAGGGTTGTACTGAGCATGGAGGAGGAATGGTGCATGGGAGGGCAGACAGAGCTGGAGGTGAGGCTGTTGGCTGCAGTGGGGGACACCTCTATAAATAAATAAATATAATAAATAATTTTCCTCAGAGTCTGCTTAGGTGTAGGAACAACATGTCTTCAAGCTGGAGTAAATCAGGTGAAACAAGTAGTCTTGTCTATGGGCAGATGATAATTTTAGAGAAAAATTAAAATTTGTAGGGATAGGTGCCAAAAATAGTAAATGGCCTAAGTCAGAAGAAGGTGCAGAGACGGGTGTAACTTTATCTCCTGCACCGATTTGAGCCCATGGGTGTGCTTTGCCAGGTTTCTATTCTGCTGTGCTTTGGGGTACTTTGTAATGTAATTGTCCATTAATTTTGCATTCACATATTGAAATTAAAACTCCTTTAAACTGCTTCAGCTTAGGCAGATGTTGTTTATGTAGAATTGAGCACTCCTTTTCCTGAAAGATTTCAAATTGATCATTTCCCTTGTGTGGTGCAGGATGAGACCAGTCATTCTATGTCATCTTGAGGTCTGTCTCCAAAAAGCTCTGCCTTGTTTTTACCCCAGGTCATAGCAAATCGGATTGAATTGAAAATATTTTTGTTTTGTTTTAAATGTGGCAGGGTGGGAAAGAGCTTCTGAATGTCAAGTACTTGGGGTACTTGAGGAAGGGCTTGGCAGCAAGAGAGGTGTCTTGATACCCTCTCTTGCTGCTCCATCAGGGCTTTTCATTGCTCTAGGTCATCGCTCCCATAAAACATAGTTTCTTAACAAAATTTTGTACTTTCCAACAAATCCTCTTTATTCATCACATGCTGAGTGCTCCAAGCGATGGGATGGGTACAGAACTTGGCACGTCAAATACTCCTCCGTGATGAATAAATCTATTTTGCCTTGAAGGCACAGGGTGCAGAGCAGAGGGGAGCACCCAGGCTGCTCCCTATCGGGCAGCAATCGCTGGGGTTGGCCACGTTCTGGGTGGTGGGGAACGAGAGCCCTCTTGTGGGACCGAGCGTTGGGATTTGAGGTGCGGAGGGTAGCACTCACAAGAATTGTTGATTGCCGCTTTTCTGTGCTTCTGTAACCGGGTCGATTCACAGGCAAATTTCACCCTTCATTTGCATGCTTTTTTGTTAATGAGTAGGATAAATTTCGTTTTAAGCAGAGTGACAGAAGCTCGTGAAGATAAGAATCTGACTGCGTGGTTCTCTGTTGTTTTAGGTAGCGTAGCAATGCTGTCAGCAGCTTACACAGCTTTCTTTGCACAGTGCCTGTATGAAAGCGTCTAATTCTAATATCGTTTATCAGTTCTTTTTAAAATAAGCACTGCATGATTTTGCTTCCTAGCTATCTGATTACAGATTGCTCTCTTTCTAGGGAAAGAGGAACAGCGGTTTCAGAGAATGTTACTTTGGAAGCCAGAAGCATTGCAAGTTGACCAAGCTTTGTCCAGCTTTGGGTTACACCTTCCGGTTAGCAGCTCAGAATGACATCGGTACGAGGTAAGTTATCCCAGGGTAAACGCTTTCTTGGGAAAAAGTGGTCATTGAAGAGTTTAACTATCAATAACAGTGTAAAGAAAGATTTCTGGGGATCTGGTTTTTCTCTTTATGGTTTTGAGTTAAATATCTGACATATTTGCTCTATTGTTAGTGCTTTAGAGTAAGTTACACATTCCCTAGTGATATCATTCACCTCCCATGGAATCTAGTGTTCGTTCAGCGTGAAGAAGACAGGCTCCTTTTGAGGTGTTAAATGGTGTTTTGTGGTCTATTCCTAATAAAAAACGAATACATCTGTTATGTAAAATTCCCACTAGGGGCTTCTGTGAACCAAGAAAAACAAGCAAGAGGAAGCTGAGTTACAGATTTTGAAAGAAATCTTGATATATTTATTTTTCTGGTGTAGAGCAAAGCCCTTCTGTCCTGTTTCAGCAGTACAATCCTGTCCTTCTTCCACAGGACTGGCTGATGGGGTGGGCAAGAGCGGGGAGAGCCAGGACCAAAAGATGAGAGGGGTACCCAAGGGCCCTGCAAGATGGTTTCAGGTTTTACTTTTCTTTACACATGCACAGATGCACTCAGGTGAAGATGATGAGAGAAATCAGACTTACTGCGGTCCTCTGGGAGCTGCTAGGGAGCACTGGGCTAAAATGTTACACAGCCAAGGACCAGAGTGTGCTCAAAGAGACACCGTGCTGCAGGGGCTGTGCTCACGGAAGGAAAGTAGAGCAGGAAAAGTTCAGCTGTGAAGAAGCTAAACATCCAGTGCTCTTGTGTACTCCTTTATTGTCCTGCTTAGCTAAACAGGATCTAATCGTTCGTACAAGAAGGACAGGAAAAAAATTACTAGTGGTATATAACGATGGTTTTTGTTGAGAGAGAATCCTGTATTGTTTCTTCTTCCAAAACACAAATTTCATAGTAATACGTAGCTTTTTTAAGTGACTTTATTTGTGTTCCTGTATTTTCCTTCTGAGATATGCTGGGACTGTTCATATGTGCGTGGAGTCCCCTTTGCCAACTTCTTGCAGGATAACTTCCCTCCCTACTCAAATAAGACTTGTACCAGAGGAAGAGAGACTTGAGCTGGAGCTGCTGAGTGTAAATGGAAGGGGACGCCAGTTTTGTGCAAAGTTCCCAGTTTTTGAATCTCTTCTCTTTGCCAGATTCCAGATTTTTAAAATATCTTAGGGCATGCTTGAGTCCTCCACCACAAAAAGATGTTGTTCTTTTCACACTCTCTCTTTTTTTCTCAGGGTATTGAGTAGGGAGTGGACTAAGAACTAAATTTATGGTCAGTTGCTCTGTGTTAATCTGTGAGATAAGCACCAACAGCACATGGCTTATTTTTATAGACAGCACTCAAAATTATGACATGATAATGTCATCTAACACTTCATGTCACAAGATGGTTTTGGTTGCTCGTAATGCTTGTGGACTTCCCATTTAAGATGATCTTTTGTTTTGTTCAGTTTTTCATTATACGTGAATTTTTTAAACTATAAGAATATTTCAACAAGTATACTTATGTTAGTTTTGAGAAAGAAGACTCTGAAAAACATGTGTGTATTAGATTTATGCAGTGAGTTAGCTAAGAAACAAAATACATTTGTACTTCAAAAAACAGATTTGAAAATTACAAGAACATTGCCTTCAGTTGAGAGTTCTGATGATGTCCTCCTGAAAAGTCACCAAAATCTTTCCATTTTAAACTTTGTACTCAAATTTCCATTATACATAACGCATTCTGCATGGAGTCTCAAGGGAGCTCTGCCTACCCTTGTTCGACACAACTGCCCGTTATGTTTCAAGGCATTGTGTGCTGAGATTTAGAGAAGATGAGAGCAAGCATCTCCTCTGAGCTGTGCCAAAGAGCAACTTTCTCTTCAGCTTCAAATGCAAGAAAGTTTGGGCAGGGAAAGTCTGCAAGGAGTAGAGTCAGCCCGGAGGGTTGGAAGGTGTCTGTGCCTGCACCAAACAGCTCCTGTGGGATGCTGAATGGTCACAGCTGGATACATTTCCCTGCTTTTGTTGGAGGGAGGTGTCTAAAACACAGGGACTGGATTTACTGGAGCATTCTTCTTTCAGAGGTGTAGTTTAAATAGAAGTTGTATTCCGAGTTTATAAAGGGTGGAAACTGTATCTCAAGTACAGCATCCAAAAGTTGGGGCTCTGTTTCCTATGTTTTAGTTTCCATTTGCTGAACAAGATTTTTCTCTACTTCACAGTTAATAGTAAGTTAGTATTTTTAGGCAATCAAATTTTTTTTTCTAATATTATTATGATGACATCTGTAGAACTGACTATGAGGACACACATAGGTCCTGCATTTTTTTTCTATTCTTAGTTCTGACATTTCCTAACTTTGGCTGTTTGTCTTTTCCAGCTGGACAATTTTAACATTATTTGTAGATTTTTTGAAAATGTGAACTATATCTCTAAATACACTGAGTGCTTGGGGTTTTTTACTACTCCTCACTCTCCTTCTCTGTCCCTGTGCAGTGGGTACAGCCAGGAGGTGGTGTGCTACACTGCAGGCAATATTCCTCAGACCCCTTCTGCACCAAGGCTTGTTCGAGCTGGTGTTACATGGATCGCGTTGCAGTGGAATAAAGTAGAAGGATGTACACCAGAGGAAGTGATTTCCTACACCCTGGAGATTCAGGAGGAAGATAATGTAAGTACTATGCTACTCTAAAGGATACTACGTGGCTCAGATTGAGTTTTCATTTATTAATCCAAGATCACCGAGAAGATTGTAGATTGCTACTTTAGAGGGTCTTTAAGGAGTACTGGATGCTTGGCAGGGACAGAGCTGTGTGATTTGTTGTGCTCCACAGCAGGATTATGAATCCTTAGCTCAAAATCTGAACTGTCATGATTCCATTACAAAGCTTCACAGGAGTCTCTAAGGTGTGGGGCAGTGTGTCCTTAACCCGTTCAATCTGCCGTGTCCTTCACGCTGCTGCGTGGTGTGCTGACCTTCTACTATCCGTCACAACGTTAAACTGTCACCACTGCTTTTGTCCTTACTTTACAGAAAAATTATTCAGGTCAGTTGCGCCATCCTTCTAGAAGGAAAATTATTGTGGCCTTGCAACTCAAAAGTAACAGTAATGATAAAAGCACTAAACTATAAAGCCCCTTTGCTACAATGCATTCTAGCTACAGACTATAATACAGAGAGCGCTTCCTCAGACTCAGTTACAGGAACTTGTTTGGTTTTGTTTTTTCTAGGATAGCGTGTTTCACCCAAAGTACACTGGAGAGGAGCAAGCCTGTACTGTGAAGAATCTCAGAAGAAGCACGCAGTATAAATTTAGGGTAAAATCTTCTTTTTCCTCTTGTTGTTACATAGTGTTTTCTGTGTTGGGTTTTTTCCAGGCACTGTAGGAACCCTTTAGTGCTACCTGCAAAACTGAGCTATCAAATACAAATTTATTTTGCACCAAGACCCTAATAAATTAAATCAAAGTTGTATTTTTACTTTTACTACTGAAGATGCTCATTACTCAGCCTTTTTGAAACACTGGCATGGTTCTTGGTACTGAGGAATGTCAGGTACAATCTTGTAAAAGTGTATCTCCGGGCCTGAGGTTGTTGTAGTCGGCCCCATTGCTCCCCAAAAATCTGTTCTGTGGTCACAAAAACCAATCTCCCTTCTACACCACGAAGCATACACTGTAAGGAGCCTGGCAAGCACAGCTTCCTTCCCCAGCTCGGGAGCCTGTCTGCCCCTGACATGCCAAGATTGGTGCTTTTTCATCTCATGGCTGGCTTTGGAGCCGTTTTTTTAGCAGATGTTGCTATCTCCTGCTCTGCTGTCCGTCTGTCCGCCGCAGCACGGTGGGTCGGTGAAGCCAGGAGCCGAGCGCAGCTCCACAAGATGGCGCTGGGCCGCGGCGTCCAGAGTGCTGCTGTCCCTCAGAGATGGTGAGGAGCTGTAAAGCCACCATCTGCCGTGCTCCCGCCTTGCAAACAGAAACGGTGTCTGGAAGCAGCTTCATGTCATTTGGAAATGGGGCAGGGAGAGGAGGGTGGCGGAGGTTTGTACTGATTCAAAAATACTTGGCTGCTGTACATCTTGATATGTTCAGGAGCAACAAAGCAAAACTTTACCAAATCCTCATTTAAATCCTGAAAAACAACTTTGCATATATTTCTTTGTGGAGAGAAGACTTTGTAAAGCGGCACAAAGAACTGTCCAAAGATTGGGAAGGTTGTTGTGGTGTCGCTCCAAGATGATGCCTTTTAGTTCAGCATTGTAAAAGCTGCTGTGGCTGTCTGAGGGAAAAGGACGGTTACTGCTTCTCTGCAGCTCTGCTTTGAAATTAAACGTGAATTTTACAAAACTGGATTGATAGCAGAGCAAACTTGTAGCCTCGTGTCACTGACTTCAGGCACAACTCTGATCAGCACAGCGCTGAGAAGTTCCCTCGTTGCATACAGACCAGCATTAATTACGTGCAAAACCTGGGGAAGGATCCCCAAAGCTATAAAACAAAACAAACAAAATCAAACACAGACACCCTAGGAGCACAGCAGTGATTTAAAATTCGTGATGGGCTTTATATGGCGAGTTCTAGGCTTGTATTTGAACCTGGGCAAAATACACTTCTTTGGGGAATGCCCTTAATAATAAAGAGGGGGGAAATTTAGTTCATGCCAGGCACTGTGTGCTTACAGAGGAGGCATCTTGGTAACATTTCTGATGAAATAAAGATTGGTTAATTAAAAGGATAATGGTAGCATAATACACCATTGTAAAGGCTTTGTTCAGCACTGCATGAGTGTTTGGCACAGAAGGACAAATGATACCAAACACAACACAATAAGGTGCAGAAATTTAATTTTCTGAAGTGTTTGACATGTCAGCATAGAGAGGGATTACCAGTGGCTGTTTCTAGCGAGGCTTCACAAAAAGCAGTGCTGGTGTATACAATTTCATCATTTTATCAGTGACCTGGAAACAAAATATTGTCTTTATTCCTAGTAAGAGAATGGGGAACTGTAGGTTGCAGAAACTGTGGCTCTGAGAAAGTGTTGAAGATCCTGCTTGAACAATCAGTTTAATACGAATTTTCAGCTCCTGCTGGGCTAGTGCAGTCTTTAGCTCTACGAACAGGGGAATTTATAAATGTTGCATTACGTTTGTAGCTCGCACTGATCCCCTAGAGCTGTTAATGGGATGTTTGCGTAGCTCATGTATCTGATATTCATGGCAAGATGTCTTAAGTTGGAGAACAGCCGGAAACCAAGAGGTGTTACACAGGAGTTGATACTGGCTTTAGTGACTTGTTTAAATAAACATATAGGCTAGAGAACCTCAATTACTTTTTTGGCCTTAAAAATTGCAAATTGTTTTCCTCTGATGAGAGCATTAGAAGAGAGGGTAGAAATGACTGCTCCTGAGTATAACAGAGCTTCCCAAGTAGAAAAGTTCCTGCTAGCTTATGTTTACAATTAGCAATTTTAATAGATATTTTATTACTCGCTTCCTTGGCAGCAGATCTCTGTCCCAGAGATTAGCATGAGCTGATACAGCTCTCAACAGCTACGAAGCATAGGACCTTTTGGGGTTTCTTATACGATCCTGATCTGCTCAGTGTCCTGGCCAGGTCTTCATGTCTTTTCTTAGCTTAACAGCCTTGTCCCTGTAGTCAGCAGAGCAGAAGGTGTTCGTGAGCAGAGATGAAGGATTTGGCTGAGAAAGTTTTCTCTGTGCTCATTTCAGTGATGTAGATTACATGTTTCTTGTTTGCTTGTCATGCTACTTAAGCTTTTAATTGTACGATTACTGATCCTCTGAATAGTTTGTTTTAAATAGCAGTTCGAAATGCCTCCAAAACAAAAGTAGCATTATTATTGTCGTTATTTTCATCTTTTGAGTAAATAACTGCAAGTTGTTATGTGACTTCTTTAAGGGAAAAACAGCAGTGCTCTTACCTTAAATGTATCGTGATTTATTGCTAGTAGAAGGAGGAAAAATCTATGTGTTTTTTAAAGAAACAACGTGACAATCTAATACCTGTTATTAGAACCCCACACACTTTGTTGGGATGTGACATGCTTTCCAGTTTAATGGTGTTTGTGCAATTGCTAAAAGAAGTCTCCTGCAGAACTGTCAGAAGAGCAGTTACAGTAAACAACGGCAATCTGCTTGTGCTTTCGTTTCAGCTGTTTGCTTCTAATGTGGAAGGAAGGAGTTCTCCTAGTGAAGTGCTGGTCTGCACGACAAGTCCAGACAGGCCGGGACCTCCAACCAGGCCTGTTATTAATGGGCCAATAACATCTCATGGCTTCAGTGTGAAGTGGGGTAAGCCAGTTCAGTTTGTCATAGTGGAGCTTCTTTGGGTCATAATAAATTCAAATAAAATTATGTAAGTATGTATTTGAACTTATGTTTTTCATGCTCCTTCTCAGTCCAAAGTTTAATGTGTATGGAGAGCTGGCAAATTTTTAATATTTTAAAGGATGAGTAGAGTCACGTCTTCAAAATCAAAAATGTTGCTGATTATTATTATCTTGCACTCAAGTGCATCCTCAGGCTTTTCACCTTGCATGTCATGGCCCATTGCAGCATCATTCAACTGCTTCCTTTATCCATGGGGCAAGCCCCCATGCGGCATCTCTTTCAGTGCTTTTTCCATACATCTTGTTTGTAGCATCGTTATGCAGCTGCCTTATTCCGACTCATGCTGAAAACTACCTTCTGCTAACTGCTGCTGCTATAAATTCCTTGGTGCAGTTACTGAGGGGGAGCTCATGGAGGAGAAGGAGCAGAATCAGAGACAGGTTCTGTAATTTTTGTGTTATGTTTCACTCCTGATCCTGCTTTACTAACACCTTGCCTTATTTTTTCAGATCCTCCCCAGGATAATGGTGGTTCAGAAATCCTGAAATACCTATTAGAAATTTCTCAAGGAAGTCCGGAAGGTAAGCCTGAAATGAGTTGTCTCCCTTTCAGTCCGTTATGGCTACTATAAAGAAGTAGTGACCCTTTGGGCTATTATTGTTGTTATCATTAATGCACTACTGCTGCAGATATGATTGGAACTGAGTTACATACTTAAAACCTGCAGGGTTCCTGGAAGAGTTTGGGTCAGGTTTTGGGGAGTTGTTGTTGTGATTTTCTGTTTGTTTGGTTTGGATTTTTTGTTTTGTTTTGTTTTGAACTATGCTCTTTTTTTGTAAGACTGGTGGGATTTTAGGTTATAGAGCTTAATGTACCATTTGATGTGAAAAATTTTTAATATATTTTAAACATTTATAACTATCTATATATTTGTGTATGTATCTGTTTATGTGTCTTTAAGTGGGAATAGTATTCATAGTAATGTTAACACTAATGACTTTCCTGAAATTTATCATTTGCGGAAGACCACATTAAAGATTTTCTTTCCTCCTAGATGCCAGTAAGATTCTTGCATTATACTTTTCTAAACTTGGATATATCCTCTTTTTTTAGCAAATCAATGGGAAGTGGCATACAGTGGATCAGCTACAGAATATACCTGTACTTACTTGAAACCAGGCACTTTGTATAAACTCCGGGCATGCTGTATCAGCACTGGCGGACACAGTCAGGTAAGTATTATTACTAGTTTTGTATTTTTCACAGATTTAGCTGCTATTTTTGGTAAAAGATTTCTGCTTGAAAATGAAGGTGAATATTTTTCCTGTAGCACAGTAAAGCTACACTGATTGCAGTTAAACCTATGTTGCCAATTGCTGAAGACTTGTGTGTGTACCTGATGGGTTTTTTCAGGCAAATTGCAATTTAGTGAGATTCAGTTTCCTCAAAACCAATCTGTAGGTGTTTATACAGAGCAGACCATCCTGTTTATCTGATCTGGTTGCTTGCTTGGGAAAGGCCACAGACTGTCATGTACGTGAGCCTGTACTGACCAAAGCTGGTGAGTGAAGAGGCAGTGTGGGTACTTTGTCGTAACATTTAATTACCTTTTGTGTCGCTGAATTCTTCTTTTTGTTTTTGGTTTGCATTTTCCAGCCACTGATTCTGTCATTCCTTCGTTCCCGTATTTGATTTAAAATTATTTCAGTACCCACACTTTTATACCTTCTGCTTTGATTGTTTTGGGTTTTTTTTTTTAAAATCATTGGGTACTTTAGGCCATTATATTATTTTAAAAACAAGGAAAACTAAAGCCCCACAACATTAGCCATCAGATTTTCCTGTGCTACAGTTTTGAGTATGTTGATGAAAGAACTCTATTAGATGCTTAATAGCATCTGGTACCCTTTATCGTTTATATAGCTTTCTATTAAATAGTTGTTGTAGAAAACAATCTCTTGTGCCACTTTCCAATTGTGCCTCACTCTGTAGGCAGTAGCTGTACCGGAGAGCTAACTTCAGCTCCTGTTCTCTTCCAGTGCTCTGAAAGTTTACCTGTCCGTACGCTCAGTGTTGCACCAGGTCCCTGCCGGCCACCACGAGTTTTGGGGAAGCCGAAGCACAAAGAAGTGCAGCTGCAATGGGGTGAGCCAGCGGTGCCTGTCACCACTCAATGGCTTTGATCTTGCTGTTGGTTGCTAAACTTGCCTTAGTTTTTATTTCTGCTGCTAGACCTCGTGAGGAGTTGCAGTGTGTTCTGTTTGCTGGGAAGTACAAAGCAAAGTCCAGCACTACAAAAAAAAAAAGGCTGTTAAAATCAGAAGTGCAGGTTCTCGTTGACTGCTGTGGCTCTGTGCTGTGGCTCTGAGCCCAGCTGGCCTTTAAGCCTGATACTGTGCTCCCTCTTTTCTTCTGGTTAGGGCCTGTCTGTCAGGACCATAAAGTGTCAGCTGTATTAGAATATCTGTCCTTTTATTGCACAAACACCGTGTGATTCAAGGTCTCTTTTATTCTTTTGCAATATTGACTTGGCAAAAGTGTTTTGCTACTTGCAGTATAGGACTTCTCTCAGAAATTTTGAGTTAGAACATATTGAGGATTTGGGGTGGTATTTAAACCCTGATCCATGGTATAAGACACACAATCGTTTGGACACCTGTAATTTTGCAAAGGACTTGGACTGTGGACATGACACTAAACTATCAAATAATGCACTTTTTTTCACAATACAAGGTACATACATAAATCCAGCAGATTTATTTCTTTATTTTGATAATCTTGTAGCATCCAAGATTCTTTGTGGCATCATTCATTAACGTAAATTCAGGAGCAGTACTGATTCTAACTGGCAAATATATCTCAAAACCAGTATAAAAATTCACCTGCTCTCTCCAAGAGACCATGTTGTTTACTGGAGGACTGTGCCCTTCTGAGCACTGCTTCCCAGAACCCCAGGCAGGCTGATTCTGTGATACTGGCTGCTGATACGCAAATATTATCAGATACATTTATTTCATGGAGAAAAAGGTGCCCACAACAAAACATACAAGGGCACAAAAAAATGCAAGTTCAGTTTCTCGAAAAGCTGTTATTCCAAGCAAAGTGCAGGGTTTAGATCATTGTACAGAGAGTTACAATCTCATAAATGTTAGCAGTGTAACTAATAAGGTTTAAGGGTGGCAGTTGTTCGTATTTTTATTGGGTGTTAATGAGGCTTTGCCAGAAATCCCATGTATAAGTAGTAGGTTTGGGGTGTAGGTGGCCCACCTCAGCCTGTGTTCAGCCATAGCCAGCAGCCAGGACTGGGTCAGCCAGCCACCATGTGCTTCCTAATTTTTTCCTGACCTAGAAAGGATGTATTTAGCACTACTCTCATTCTTTGTGCAGCCTTCTATACCTTTGATATTGGGGGAGAGAAGCCCAGGAGCTTTTTTCATCCCTGGGAGAGGATGGTAGCTACTGTGTTCTGCTTAAAAAGTAGCTGGGCACCTCCTGGCATCAAATACAGCTTCCTGGAGTGAAAGATTATTGCCCTGGGGAAGCTGTTGCTTTTGCATGTGACATCTGACCTGGTGGATGTTTGGAGCTAACAGTAATTTTATTCATTTGCTTTAAACCTGTCAATTGTGCACATGAATATTGCAGGTAAGGCATCTATCAAAGCAGAAAATCATAGCTGGTAGTGTGTGTGTATGTATAATATGTGCACATTTCTGTGGTATGTGAAGTAAAAAAAATAATCTTCCCGGCATTTGTCCTTAAATTATTAATGAATTGTTTGATTTCTTTCCAGATGTCCCTTCATCAGAAAGTGGCTGTCCCGTCTCAGAGTACAGTGTGGAGATGACCGAACCAGAAGAAGTTGTTTCTGAAGTGTATCATGGGCCTGGTCTGGAGTGCACCGTCAGCAACCTTCTTCCTGGAGCGATGTACCGCTTCAGAGTGAGAGCTCTGAACGATGGAGGGGTGCGTGCGGTGTGCTGGGGTGTGCCCTGGGTTTTTCTGTCTGGAGGTGGTGCTGTACCCACGATGGGCCGTTTCGGAAAGTGATTGTGTTAGTGCTGGGGATCAGAAAGGTGAAGGGGAGACAGGCAAAAGAAAATAAAGTGAGAAATGCTGAAAGGAGCTTTTGAGGAAGAGCTGCCAGTTTGGAAAAGGAGATTTCTCTTTTAAAAGGAGATTTCATGTACTAATATGACTGACCAAAATCGGCTGGATCAAAATGTACTAAATCCCTGCTAACAGGCAAATCTGTTTGAATAAACCCTTCCACTGCATCCCTGCTTTTTTTTGTTGTTGTTGTTTCCCCAGGTCTTAACTATGTGAAAACAAACACTTAAATTTCACTTGGGTATTGATGTATTTTGAGGAAAATATTCTTAATGAGATTTTTGGTCTTAGTTTGAAAAAAATACACACTATAGTTTGGTGGGGGTTTTTTGTTGCTGTTCTGTGGTTTCCTTAGAAGGTGTGCCTTCCCAAATACATCAGAAATTCTATCTGATGTCTAGGAAAGATCCTGTTGATTCAGTGAGGTTTGGGTTGGTTCTGCTTGCCTTTGTGAGAACATCATTTCAAGGGTTTTGGCCCAGCAACAGGACATGCGTATTGATGTGTGTGTTCCCAGGAAATCTTGATGACAAACGTAACAAGAAGGTTTAAAGTTATTCACTTGCAAGAAGAAGTTCTGTTAACACTAAGCTTAGGTATTAGAAAAATATGCAAGACTGTTAATCTGTCTTTAAGATATCCACTGTTTCATTTTTGTGAAAACTGAATTAAATACACATGGAGAAATTGGATTTGCTTGTTGGAATGAAAGCCGTTGCCTGCCTGGTAGCTTTGGATATATGATGCCTTGTCTTTTTTTTCTTCCTCTTCCCCTCCCCCCTTTTTTTGGCAAAACGGTGTTTAAAAGTTGCTAAACATTTCTAGTCTCACCCTTTGTTAAATGAGGGGGCCAGGTTTGGTTTGGCTGGAATTTTTTACCAGATGCAAAATGGATAAGGGCGACAGGGCTGTTCTTTGCCAAATGCAAACACCTTTCTTCCTCCCATTAGGTAAAGACAACAGCCCAAGTCAATAAATGAGTTGATTTTTTTTTTTAAAGTGTGCATTCTTTGTAATTCAAACTAAGCGATCGGTGTTAGACTTTCTGGATAGCCCAGATACCAACAGATGCCTGTTAAAAGGTTTTCTGGAGTTCATAACTTCAGTGTTGTTCAGTCTTTGTAGTGCCTCTTTTTTTTCATACTTGCTAGTGTTGCATTACAAAATAAGTAGATATCAGTGTTTTTCCTCTAATTGCTTCCAGTGAAGTTCCTTTGTTCTGGAGAATGATTTCTAATTAGCTTGGGGATGTACTGAACAGACTTCATTATCCCACTCAAGTGGCCTCGGAAAGGCCATTTCCACCTTTTATAGCTCTGCTGTCCTCACACTGCTGGCTGAAGCCAGTTTTCCAGACTCTGGAAATGTCTTTTGCTAAAATGCGTTTCAGTTCTTCTACCAAGGGCTCAGCAGTTGTCTGAGCAGTTGCCATAGCCGGCATGTGTGCAGTGTGCCCCTGCATGTGGAGCGCTGCGGTTAGACACCCAGCCTGGGCTCCAGCACATGCTCTCCTCTCATAATTAACATGTGGCAGACGTTTTATGTAGAAGAAGCTGGATTTGGACTCCAGTATGTGCTTTACTGTTGCTGTGCTCCTCCTTATATCCACAAGAGGAAGCCAGTTATGCTGGACTATGGCACAGACATGCGAGCACATTACTTTAAGGTAAGGTAGAGGGACACAAACTCTTCCTCAGTTGCTCTGTTGCTGAGTCACGTTCTCACTTTTGGGTAAATTGGAGGTGGCTTACGCTTTCAGGAGCGCTCACAGTCGCACTGGAGGGTGTATGTGCTGTCTGCTCGTACCTGGGATTACCTCACATTTTACCTTGGCAATAACTTCTGCGGTGTTGTAGTGAACTCTGATATTTGGTGCCGAGTGTCAGAAGCCCCAGTCTATCTTCAAGACAGTTTATGTATTGAAAAAGCTTCTGTGTGCTGTTCTTGAAAAGCCTTTGAGGAATGCGAGATGGGTGTATGCTTGTTTATTAATGTACAGATGCCTTGTTCCCCTCTAGTACGGGCCGTATTCGGAAGCCACAGAAGTGACCACAGCAGCAGGACCGCCCGGACAGTGCAGAGCCCCTTCCCTCTCCTTCCTGTCCGACACCCACGTCCTGGTCTCCTGGGAGGTGAGTCAGGCACCCCGACGGCTTCGTTTCCATCTTGCTTATTCAAACTAATGTGAAACCTGAAAGCCAGCTTGAGAGCTATTCACTGGTTTGGAACTTCTTTCTGTAAGAAAACCTTCTGCAGAAACTCTTCCATTGTGAAAAATTTTCTACTTTTCTCTAAACAAATCACATGAAGTTGATCGTGAGTCATCTAGACCAGGATTCAGACGCGAGACCTCCTGTGCTGGCGTCGGATGATGGACTGCTGGGCGGGTAGAAGTGCTCTCTGCAGGCTTGTAGGGTGTCAGGGCGTCCCGGGGTGGAATTGTGAAGGCAAATATTTGATTTTGGCTGAAGCTGGAGTCTCTGATATGAAATTAACTCTGCACAAATGCTTACAATGTAGGGATTTTTTTCCTCAAAAATTGTTTGTCTGTTCCCCAAATATTTACTTTTATTTTAGTTTGTGTGCATTCCTTATCCATTCTACAGGATCTTAAGCATTGGACTCTTAACAAAAAAAGTCGTAGCTGAAATGCAGAGGGTTTGTTTTGTGTCATTTATTTAAAAAGTTACATAATTAAGGCAGAAAGGTAAGGATGTTGTCATAAATAATGTTGTGATGAGAGTGGGGCTGTAATTCTGCCACGGACTTCGAAAACCAAGCAGCCGTTCCAGCCCTGCATCAGTTGGGTCCCTCCATAAAGGATGCCCCTGTTGAGAAAGAAGTTAATGTTCACAAGATGCTCAAATAAATAAATCTACAGTGCTAACAACATATCTAGATAACAAACATTATCTGAGTTTAATTTTATAATGAAACAGGTGTGTTCAGTGCAGTTGGGGGGTATTTGTATTTCTTGCAACATTTTGTGATGCTAAGCTAGAAGTCACACTAAACTTTGAAATGTTACCTTTTCAATGAGTTTATGGGCAGGCATTTGCTTTCCTCAGCCACAAGTGAATGCAGCAGTGTTTCTGGTAGGCTCTGTAGTTATATGCAGGATATATTTGTTTATTCTCACTAAAAGATGAAGCTGTGAAAGGAGTCATGTGGTTTGCAGTGGTTATGTTCTCTTAAAGAGTCTCTGTTTTTGGCTGATATGAATGAGAAGGAAAAACAGCAGAAGACTGTGGAGTTTTTTGTCTGCCTAGAGAGCACACCATGCCTACCGTGCCTTTTTTCCACATTGTTTTAAAACGCTGGCTTACCACTTTGCATGCTCCTGTTAGCCTAGCTGGGAGCTCAGGGGCAGAGCTCTTGAAACCCAGTGGTCACTGAGCAGTGATGCTCTGGATCCTTCTGCTGGATATTAAGCCTTGCGTGGCCATCATCACAAAGCCTTTGCTGTACCCTAGACCATATTTCTGCACACAGAGCAGCGATTCCCTGAGCCACTTCAGTCCACAAAACACGAAATATTTTGTTTTGGGAACCATACCATTAAGCCTTCACTAACTCATTTTCAGCAAATTCAGGTATTAATTCTATGTTTTCCTGGACTTCAGGATGATAAAGGGATTGCTGAGGACACGTGGATCCCGCATGTGTCTTTTTGTGGACATTAATGTACCCAGATCTGTGCTCCTGTCTCCATGCTGGGACCATTAGCTTGATGGGTGACTTTCACTGAAAACCTCAGATGAGTTCTGTGCTCGTTGAGGTTTTTCTTTTCTCAGTAACGTGAGGGCTGGCCCTTCCAGAGCTGTGTTTTGATCGCTCGACTAGACCAGATTGATGCTTTTTTCTCTTCTCCACGGTTGTGCTTCTACCAAGCCAGCGGAGAGATGCTTTATTCCCGAGTGTCCTGATGAAAAGCAAAGTACCTGTGTACACTTTCTCATTTCTCTGAATTTTTATCAGGTAATTTTTGTGCAGAATTGGCCTGTTTCAGTAATCAATTAGGGAGCAGTAACGCAGTACATTTCAATTTGCAGCAGTAATGGTGCATTAATTTAAAAATAAAGGGTTTTTTTTTTCATGCACTTTATTCTGTATCCAGTGAAACACAGAGGTCTGAAATGCTCATTTCTCAGCTGAAACATAAATACACATAAATGTTTGTGTTGCAGAGTCCTGAATGTTCTGGTGCTGACATCTCTGAATACAGATTAGAGTGGGGAGAAGATGAGGAATCGCTACAACTTGCATATAATGGCACCGATACCTGTTTTGAAATAAGTGAATTGTCAGCGGCAGCGCATTACTGCTGTAGGCTACAGGTATGGAAGTGACGAGTTTTTGCATACATTGCAATTTAAGATGGTAAGCCAAGTTTCCTTCTGTTGTGTTTTTATTTTCATCGTTGGCTGCTATGAAGTTATATGCACTGTAATTCAGAAGGAATGTACGTTTATTTTAAATATTGCAGACTGTTGCTACATAACTGAACAGTTTAGATTCTGCGCAATCCGAAGTGATAAACAAGGCAGTTGGTGTAACTTTTACCTCTTAAAAGTTGCTCTTGTGTATCGTGTGGGTTTTTTCAGTGAATAATGTTTTTAACAGCCACATTGCCCTCTGATATTAAAGCAAAATTATAACGTTTTAGACAATCAAAAAAATAATAATTTTTTTCGTGGTAGTGAGTTCTAAATAACATCTCCCAGCTGAATGTTGAAGATTCCCCAAGCTTAAATAATAAACTCCAGCATCTGTTTCATTTATCAAACAAAGCAAACCAGCTGAGTAGATTCCTGTGTACACAGGAGGTGGTAGCTGCCAGAAAGTGAGTCCACAGCTTTACCATTTTCTCTTAGATTTGTAAGATTTGATCTCATATAAAGTCTCTGCATGATTTCTTTTTCTTTGAACTCTGTCTCTCATATTATTTTTAGTAAAAAGTAACAGTTAAAATAGGTTTCATATATATATATATATATATGAAAATAAAAATGCAGCAGATTTTCTCCTTTATGTCCACTGAAAAATAAACGGAAAGCAAAGTCAGTGAAGTAAAAATATTTCTGCCCAAGATTCTCTTCCACAAAATGTATTTGTATGTGAAGACAGAATACCAGCAGTAAATCTGACCAAAAGTTCACATACCCACCCAGCTGGCAATGCGTGGACCACCCAGGGTTGTTTCATTGATCATGGACAACATGTTTCTGTTAAGTGTTTCCTTTTTTTTTCTTTTTTTAATTTTTTTTTAAGCAGGACATGTAAATTTTTAATTTATTTTACTTTTTTTACAAAGTAGCTTTTGAGCAGCTGGCCAGCAGCCGTGGAGCTGAGGCCCCTCACCTCTCCATACACTCCGCTGTATTTTCTCCCTCGGTTGTAGCTGGCTGCTTTGCACAGGCACCGCTGGGGTGGGCGAGTTGAAAGAGCTGCTTGGATGTGCGAGCCAGAAAATGCCTCTGGTTTACGCAGGAGGGAAAGCATTCGGCATCCACCGGGCAGGGAGGAGACCCTGAGACCGCTTCTGCAGTGAGCCACAGGGAGCTCGAGAAGGTTTTAGTGTTAAAAATGGAAACAGCCAGCGGTATAGCATCTTTGATTTCCAGTGGGTGTGCATTTTAAATTACCTGCCACAAAAATGTTCCACAAATCTACCTGGTTTTTAACACAGCCAATATAATTTAACTTATAGGCAGAAGGTAAATGAAATGCACAACAGCACTAAGACACTTTGTTGAAGTTCATCAGTGACCCATGCATTACTTTCTAGAAGGCTTCATCCTTTGGGTCTGATCTGTGTATTACATGGAGTGGAATTTGTTGTAAGATACACTAGAACATTTAATTGCAGGGAAAAAGAAGAACAGAGTATGTATAGCAGACAAAGAAGGAAAGTTCAATAATTTCAAAAATTTTATCTTGTTTTTAAATGAAAAGGAGAGAGTAATAGCTGCTATCTCAATCTATAGTAACTCAATAAAAAGAGATAATTGAGGAATCAGTCATATATAACTGCCTGGCAGACAGTTTGTCTTTACTGTTGCTCAACTTTTTCATGTAGTGAATATTCCTGGAAACAATTGTGGCTTCTGCAAAGGGCTGTATTTTGTCATTTAGTGGGGGAAGTATCTAGGAAGCAAAGAAGAATGAAATTCCCATCAGTTGTGATGATGAGGCTGTCCAATAAAGCAGTTAAAAGCACCACTAAAAATAAATTGCTTGGAGCAAGATACAGATTGCCAAACTCTGGTTTAGAGGCAAGACAAGTAATATCATTGGCAGACCACAAAACAGGGCTCACTTTTAACAGCTCTAGGAGCATTTTGCTAAATAGAAGATGTCCCTGGAGCAGGATTTGTTTTGAAGGGCTTTTTAAAGGCTGACAAATCTAACTTTATTATCTCTTTCTTCAATTGAACAAAATGCCTCCTGGAAAAACAGAACATGGCTTTGTGTTTGTTCATTATGCACAGCAGAAATAGATGATTCACTACAGTTAAGCATAGATAAGAAATCAAACAGTTGTTTGACATGTCCTTTCCTTGCCATCGTAGTCCTACTGGCAACATTGTAAACTCAGGTTTTCTGATTAATTGTAATCTGATGGTAGACGGGGCTCATTTTTTCCAAATGCAAAGGAAATGTGGATGGTGCTGGCCAATGTCAGAAGCTGCTTTTGAAGATCTGTGCCTTTGGGAGCTCCTGTAGCTCAGCCCACACCATGATGTGCTATCAGAAGCTCTCTGTGTACCCTAGCAGCATGCTGGGCTGTATGGGAAGGAACCTGGGTAGCAGACCAAAGGAAGGTGGTATTGCCCCTTACATATGCCCTTTGTGACGACCTGGAGTACCGTGTCTGGTTTTGCTCCAAGTAGAGGTTGAATCAGAGGTGTTCAGATAAGATATAAAGAAAAAAATTATCACTGTGTGGGTAATTAAGGATTGTAACAGTAGTCCAGAGGGGCTGTGCATTCTCCATCCTTGGAGACCTGATGGCACAAAAGCCTGAGGAACCTGGTCTGTATTCAGCTTTGACCTTGCTTGGAGTAGCAGGTTGGACTGGATGTGTCCCAAGGTCCCTTCCAGCCAGCATGGTTCTGTGTTTGTGTGCACAGGAGCTCATCATTATCCTAAGAAGTTGATGTTAGCAATTTCCTAGGCCATTCCAGTGCAACATACACAGCATTTACCACTGAGCATCAACTGATAAAATGCAGGTCTGTACAGCGTGCAGCGTTGAGCTTGCAAAGACAACAGCCTCTAATTAATGAGCAGAAGTGGACCAGATTTTGAAACTTGGTTTCTGCTGGGATGCTGGATCTGTGTGTCAAGATGAGAAGCTTGATACCTGGTTGCTGTCCTCTCTTGTGGAAAATACTGAGCTGTGTGGTTCACTAGTGATTTGTGACTTCTGGGGATATCTGAGCCACAAACTTAGCACCATGCTGAGTTCCTGTATTCTTGTATCAGAAACTTTTTAGTCTGAAATGAGCTACTCATTCCCTGAGTTAGGAACCAGTGTAGCTCTCAGCAAGCCAAAAGAGGAGCACTCTGCTTGCATAACACATCTGATATTGCATCTGCAGTGCACTAAGGTTTTTGTACAAGGCAGCTCAACAATTTTAGGTAACCAGTTTGCTGAACAACGTGATGTCACTTGTCACTGACAGCATGGTGACCATGACATTTTCCCTTACTAAACAAAGTTTTCTGCTGATGAAAAAGTTACTGTTAAGTTTGGTTAAATAGCTATTTGGGAAAAGAGAAATATTCTCCAGTTTATCTGAGAGATACTCCTGAGTAACAAATGAAGATACTAATAGCTGTAGTATAAGTAGAGGGAATGAATCATGCTTTAGAAAGCAAGCCAATGGTGCGTACTCTCTGAAGAATCCATGCAACAGCTCCAGGCTGCACAGTTCATGATTATGAACTCGACAGACTCATGTAAGAGAAGATTTATCCTGTAAATGTATTTTTTTTGCCACACAGGCTATTAACCAGGCAGGAGCTGGACCCTACAGCGACCTGGTAACATGCAGGATCCCTGCGTCCGTGCCTGACGCTGTCTCTACCCTCTCCGTGCTGGAGGATGAGCCCATGGGTGCCTGCCAGCTCTCACCCTCTGTGTGCCTTGTACTGAACTGGGAAGAGCCATGCAATAACGGAGCTGAGATTACGTCATACAATATTGACCTGGGGGACGTCAGCATCCCAGTGGGAAACGTCACAAGTTACGTTATCAGTGATTTGCTTCCAGAAACCTCATACCGGTGAGTACAACTTTTTTGGTGTGGTGCACTCGGGATGAGATCATACAGCTTAATTTTACATGGGAAATGTTTATGGCCTGTAGCATGAGCCAAAAAATCCCCAAACCACCAGAAACCCAAACAAGGGAGCATAGAAATCTGCAGTAATTCCCTTATGGAATGAATTGTGGTATTTCATATTCAAATACTGCTCCCCCCACCCCACTTTTTTCTCTTCCTCCTCTCCTTCCATTATCTCTGATCTCTTCTTTTTAATTGCTCTGTAAATCCAGGAAACATGACCACATGATTGCTGTCTCCAGTTCTCCAGTGGCTTGTAACGCTGAGATCCTTTTTGGCAAAGGCAGTACTGAAGTATAAGCTTTTTCTTGTTTTCTGCTGTTTATTGAAGATCCTAGTTGTGTGGTCAGTTGAAGCCAGCATTGCTGTCAAAGGAAGCCCCTTCCCTCCTTTGTGCCAGCAATGTGCTCTTGCACAGCCCAAAACCCTAGTAATGCTGGTAAGAAGTTGAAGAGTTTGTTTATTGACTGGCTGCCCAGCTGTGGAACTGCATTGTCTTTGAGCAGTCTCATACTCCCTGGTTTCTCATATGTTCAACTTAAAGTCAAAACAGCTAAAGCAAGAGAAAGAAACCTCCAAATCTTGCATTTCATGCCTGTCAGGGAAGATGAGTGACTGCAGAAGTACCTCACCTATATTGAAGTATAGGTGATTGAAGTATTTTTCTGCTAATAAAAATAGGCATGTCAAAGTGGTTTTGCTATCCATCATTAACTCTTGCGTTGATATTTCTTCTTCAAGCCTGTCTTGACACCTGTCTTTCATCAGGGAACATCCGTGCCCTGATAAATGTATCCGTAAGGAACGCATTTATCAAGCTGTGTCCTAAAAGGTGGCGGGTTTTTCACCCTCCCTGTTTTAATCTGAAGAGTGTTTCAGAACATCACTGATATAATTCTCTAAATTTGTTCACCAATGGTTTTTCTTTGCATGTCAACTTTGTTTAACTGAACTGGCTCTTGTGTATCTAAAGTGTTTATGCCCTACTGTGCTTAAAAGCAGTGAATGTGTTTTCTTCCAGGCCTTGTTTTTCCTAAACTAAACAAGCTGAACACTACTGGGTTTGAGACTCTGAACTCTCCTGCCAAAATTTCAGCAGAACTTGAAGGAAATCAGCTCATATGGTTTAGTTGCATTGAAATTCCGCTGTCAATGTTTTTGTTTGTGGGAACCCAAAATTGAAAGCAAGTCTTGGTTATTATGAATCCACCAAGTCCAAACTGGAAAGGACCGTTTTGAGTAGCGGTGTGATTCTAACCCGGTGTGTCTACATGGGTTCACCCCGTTGGGCTGGTTATCTTAGGTCTGGCATTGCTCTGCTGCTTGCAGCTTCTGTGTGGGAAAGGCCACATGTGAGCATCTCAAGTATACACAGAGCAAACTCCAGGCTCTTTGCGGAGGTGGGCTCGAAGCTGACAAGTTTGATGGTTTCTGTGTCCGAGTAACAAATCCAGCTGGCGTGCCACAGAAAGGACTTGCATCCCAAAATACATCGAAGGAAGGGGGAGCTGGGGCATGCCATGCTGCTAATGGCCAGCGTAGGGCTGATTTCAAGAGGACTTCTCCAGTGTCAGACACAGACCAGAACTCCTGTTGCACAAAGCAGCTGCCTCGCAGAAGCACTGCGTAAACGTCACTGCTGGTGAGCAACTGCAGAAATGCCAGAGTTCTGCCTGCAGTCTGTTTTACTGACACAGCCATGAAGCTCTGATTAGAGGGCAATAATAATACCAGAACTGTTGCACAAAGCAGCTGCCTCACAGAAGCACTGCGTAAACGTCACTGCTGCCAGAGTTCTGCCTGCAGTCTGTTTTACTGACACAGCCATGAAGCTCTGATTAGAGGGCAATAATAATTGGACTGGTTTTCAGTGAACTGATGTTTCTAGAAATGAGTTAATAAATATTCCACAATAAACAAGTATTCAACAGTAATAAAAATACCAATTTTCTGTTACAGTCTGTTCCCAAGCTTCACTCAACGCTTCCCATAGTTAATTGTGCTCTGCTGTTGCGATACTTCACTGCAAAACAACTTCCAATTGTTAAAAATGCTGCTTTTCCTCTGAAGTTGCATAGTTTATGGAAATATATAATAGCCTTATTAAATTTTAATAGCAACACCTAATTTTAATTTGGTTTAGGGATAAAAATTCTGGATATTTTAAAGTTTCTAAACTGTATCGAGGGAAAGTTCTTCCAAGGTGAAGAGAGAAGAATGCACATGGGTGATCAAGTTAGCAGTGCCTCAGTGGGTTATAAAACAAAATGTATGCTTCAAAGTGTCTAAGTAAGTCTTGCTTCAGCCCCAGAAGGGTGCAATGTGAGTGGAGATCTGCAGGGCTGGGCTGTTCTGGAGGCTGTGTGTGATTGCTGTCCATTATATTCAGGCTGATGATGGTCGTGGACCATGCTGCTTCTCCTCCCTTTTGAAGTCCGTGGCATTTTAACTCCCACAGGTTTCCACATGCGCCTGTATTGCAACTGGTGGCATTCCGCTTATGGGAACGAGCAAATCGAACTCTTCTCATGTCAGACTCTAAGATTAATTCAAAAGTGATTTTTTTCAGTTTGTTGGAATACCCTATAGAGGATTTTGAGACCAAACTGAAAATAGCATCCTGTTTAGTGTGTTTATTTTCCTGGGTCAAGAATCTTATAAGATAGAATGGTCTGTTAAGGATCTTCTAATAGTTTCTAAATCTGCCTAGTCTGATTTATTTTTTTTCTAAATGTTTAAAAGATGCAGTGGGAAAATGTGAGAATGAATACAAATATTGGCCCAAGGTTGGCAGAAGTAGGCATTGTCCCTAAATATAATCTTTACATCTTCAAAAAACCTACATTCAAATTGTGATTATCAGATTTTAAGGCTACTTTTTCAAAATGGAGTTTTGGGGTATTTTAACTTAGAAACCATTAGTAAAAAAGTTGAAAGGAATTCAGGAAGTGGTTTTATTGCAAATATTTCTACATGTCTATGTAGCACTTTTACACAAAAATAAAGATGTTTATCAGAAACTTATGTTTCCAATATCAGTTCTGTAAGCAGTAGTAGGTTTCCACTTAGTTGTGGAAGTTATCTTTCCCACTGTGGCTGTGCCACCCAACTGGCAAGGCCTAACGCCCGTTGAGGAAACGCTGCTGTGGTTCAGAGGGAGGTGAGAGCTGGCTCTGGTTTACGCTGCAGCGTGCACAGAAAACCCAGACCAGTTGTTTGTGTGTGTCTGGCGCAGCTCAGGACCTGGGAGTGACAGTGGCAGTTACAAAGAGCTGTTTGGTAGTGTGATAAGCAGAAAAAGGCTAGTCACATGCAGCCATATTAGAGTCCAACAAATCAATTCTTGCTTTCCCAGTATCATCATTCACCTGGAAAGATGCCTGTCTCTATTTTAAAGCTTAAGAGTTTCTATCAGTCTTACTCCAGATCGGAAGGTGGGAGCAAGAACACCATACAACAGACGGAAGCAACAATGAATGAGAGAAGAGGTGCATTTTTACCTTGTGCAAATACCCAGCAAAGACAAGACAAGTAAATGCAGATGTATGTTCATGCACATATCTAAGCAGCACATCTATTAGCTTCTGCTCAAGAAATGTGGTATTTGAGAGATTCATTTCAATCACTGATTGTTTTCAAGTGTGGTAGCTGCCGTTTGGAAATGAGTTAAAGTTATGATGCTTGAGGACAGGAGACGATTTGTTGTTGGTGGGACTTTGTGTAATACAAAGCAAAACAAAAGCAAAAACGCTATGTGCTCTAGAGCGTGTTGCTGCAATCAGTCTACAAAAGCACAATAACATCTTGTAATGTAGCTATTATGTGCATATGCTAATGGTTGACTTGCCAGAATTCAGGGGAAATTCAGGCAGTTTTCACGTATTTTTTTTTACCTGAAAGACAATTGAATATTAATGCAATGACTTTCCAATGTGAAGCAAAGCAATATCAAAATATGACATAAAATAAATACCCGTATTAGTTACATTTCTTGAGATACTAGAAAAATCTTTTGCTCTTTTTAAGTCAAACACTTGTATGTAGCAGTTGCAGAGGAGGCTCCCACTAGAACTTTCTTCTACCATCCACCATTCTGGAGGAAGATGATGAAATCACTGTTGCATGGTATTGTAAAGTGGTCAGCATGCATTTCCTGAAACTAAAAGGGAAGTTAAAAGGAAAATGCAGCTCCATGCTGCAATTGCAGCTCCAGGCGAGCAATACTTGACCTTTGTTAATGGCTGGGTTGATAAGCAAAGTTTTAAAAGCACATTTACACATGAGAGTGTAAGCACGGTGCGTCCTTACAGTGTGCAGTTACTTCAGCTGCCTGATCAGTAGATAAGGCTCTATTATTTTGCAATATATTAATTAATCGTTTAACCCTTTTTGTTCTTGAAATTGAAGAAGATATATTTTTGGCTTTTTAAAAATAATAATGTTCTCTGGAAGGTTCTTCGTTATCCCATTTTGTTCTACCTAATCTTTTTCTAATGGTAGAGCTGAAAACTTGCTGTTCAAAGCAAAATAATTTTTAAGATGTTATTTACATGAACTTGCATCACTTTGTGTACTTCAATCAAAATAAGTAGTTACGCCATCCAACTCTTTATCTTCTGCTTTC
Source organism: Mesitornis unicolor (assembly GCF_000695765.1). Lineage (NCBI taxonomy): Eukaryota > Metazoa > Chordata > Aves > Mesitornithiformes > Mesitornithidae > Mesitornis > Mesitornis unicolor. Next base: position 166,391 of record NW_010157375.1, read on the forward strand.
TCTGAAGCAGGCAGTTGTAGGGGTATACCGGGCTCTGCTCTTCTCCCCTCTCCCTGTGCCACCTTCCCCAAGGCGTTCTGTCTTTCGGTGGCTGATAGTTTTGAGAAGCAGCCGTACTTGTAGAGAGTCTTTTCCCATGAGAAAATACTACACTGCTGTGCACAGGATTTCCAAAGTAAATGACATCTGTCCAGATATCATGGATTCATTTGCCCATCCTGTTTTCTCTTACTTTCATTTTGATCTAACAAACTTCTGAAACTTTTCAGGCTTCTCTCTACTAATACTTTTATTTACAAAGAGTCTCATTTCTAAAGTCCTCAAAGCTCTTACGAACTGCATATTTCACATTTTGGTTCTAATGTTGCTTTTGCTGTTACCATAGTAAAAGACTACTGCTCTTCACTCATTGCTGTAAGCAGACTCTCACTGTGCGAGTTACTAAACTAAGGTGCAGACAGGTGAGAGTGACAAAGCAGAAGCCATGAGTTATTATCTTAAGAAAGAAGTAGAATTTAGAAGACTGGATCAGTCTTAAGGATATTTCCAAATTAAGACTAGGTTGTTGGTCTGCTTTTCTCTTCTTCCAAATGTCCTTAATGTGGTTCAAATGGCTCAAGAGCTTTTGTGCATCTTGTGAGAGTGGGCTTGAGTTCAACTTCTATTTGCTGTCGTAGATAGTTCATTGATGGTTAATATTTCCAGTTTGTGTAAGATGTGTAGAAAGTCTGTGGATTTAACCTTCTCAGTTAGCTCTTCCCAGTAGAACTTCATGCTTAAATAGTGTGCTTTGTGAGATGCTGCACACAGTGAAATAACACTGTTCTTTGGTCTTCAGAGATATTTGCCAAAATAGAGGTGGGTTTCATGGCAGTTAGACCAGTGCTTTCACTTAATGATTTCACCTGAATTAGTTCCTGACCATTGTTAGGAAACTACAACACACTTTGCATTTTATTTATTCATAGTTACAGCCTTTGTGTTCTCCCGGTTTCACTTGTACCTGTGCTGCTGCTGTCCCTTGTTCATGCGGTTAAAGGGACTATCATCAGATTTCTGAGACTGCTTGGCCAAATCTTCTTGCCCTTGCCTTACTGCATTTTGTGATATCTTCACTGCAGCTCTTACAATATAAGCAAGATTATAATATTTATTAAGTTTACAGAGCTTTTTCATTTGCCAGAAAGCAGCACCAGTACCTGGGAGCAAGCACTGCGTTAGTGATGGAGCAGTTAGGTCCAGAAGGCTGTTTTGTCTCTTGAGACTTTTCTATATACCAAGAATCTCATGAAAGCACTTTATTTAACGTTTACCTTTTTGTTGTTCATTTTAGGATCAGGATCCAGGCTGTCAATGAAATTGGAGCTGGACCTTTTAGCCACTTTATTAAAGCAAAAACCAGGCCATTACCACCCTTGCCTCCTCGGTTAGAGTGTGCTGCAGCAGGTCCTCAGAGCCTGAAGCTGAAGTGGGGAGACAGCAGCTCTAAGCTTCACGCCACCGATGACATGGTCTATATCTTGCAGATAGAAGACAGAAATAAAAGGTAAGACAGGTGAATCTTTTCCTTGCAGTACTGAAAAATAATTCTGGTTCATCATAATGCAGTTGTGAATCACAGTAAGAAAAACATTGTTTTCCTGGTTTCCTCACACCTGCAAGTATATACAAAACACTGCTTTAATAGAGATTGTGTGCCTGTAGTCTAACCAAGCAAATTATGTAACAAAGCTGTAAAGTTATTCTAGAACAACCAAAATCAGTGCTGTGCTCTTGAAATTTTAGCAAAACCTTGGCCCCTCTGCCAATAAAAATGAATACCAAGTTTCGTGGTCATAGTGCTTTTTACCCTTTGGGATATACAAAACAAAGCTATTGCACTCAATGTGCCGAGTGTATTAATAAAACAAACGGTTACAAAATCAGAAGTCTAGGAAAGGCAAAACTGAGTGGAACAGCATTTTTTGGGCAACATGATGGTCAGGATTTTACAGCTGTAATAGTTTGGAACATTTGAAAATATGAGCTTGGCATCAGCTTGGTAGCTGCACAATAATTATGAAATAAGGATGCAGAAGAGCTCATCCACCATGTTTCACTTTCCTAAAATTTTCTTCAAAGCTATGAGAGCCTTTGGTGTGCAAGAAACACAAAAACGGACATTAAACAGCTGTCAGAAAAAAATATTTTCCCATGCAATCTTTATATGGGAAGGTTTGATAATGTTGCTCCAAAGTTGTGATGGTATACATTCAATTAAAGAAAAGGAGGGAAGGAAAGACAATATGCAAGTATTGCCTAACAGTCTGAGCTCTTCAATGAATAAATTTTATAGATGGCTCATAACTTACTAAGAAACACGCTCAACTAGTTTAATTAAGTAAAATAACTAACGTATCAAGTAGATAATCCTTAGAGGCCTTCAGCACAGATGTGTGTAAATTAGCACGATTCCTTTAATTTAAACAGAGCTGTGCTGAGTTTATGCCAGCTGAAGATCTGGCCCAAAAAGCTCTAATTGTAAATAATAAAACCACCATGAATAGTGCCTAAATACCTCCCAGTGTCTCAACTGTACTGATGCAGTGAGCGTACATGCTCCCCTGTATTAATACTGAGAGGTGTCCAATGAATATAAATGCCCATTTGAAAGTCTGACTGATAAAACAGTTTCTTCAGCGTGCATTGATGCTTGGCAGGAGCCTATCACCTGCAGCAGCATGTGATCAAGTCGGCTTTAAAGAAACATCCAGCAGCTTCTTTTGTTTGCTTTCATGTAGCACTGCAGGTGGGATGGTGAAGAACTGTAAATTGTTTTAAACCTGGTTTTGTGTTGGAGGAAATAATAGGCTTCCTTGTAAGAATAAAATATGTTGTGTTACCTGGCAGCAGAGAAGGAAAGCTTTTTCCCTTTTGCTTTTGCACAGGGCTTTAGCATCATCCTTTGCTTTTGCATAAGCTTTTCCCACTGCAAATGTTCTCTTAAGAGCTGTTAATTAGGAAGAATTTGAACTTGTTGCTCTGCTAGGTCTTCTTAGCTTTAAATTCGGTTTATAGTCCACGTGAGCTTCCAAAGATGCATTGAAACTGCTCCTCTGCATTGCACCTATTGTCTCCTGCTTGAATTGAGTCCTTGCATGAAGCGGCTTCCCTTGGTGGTTGGGCTTGTAGCAGTTGGTTCAGATAACACCTGAATGAGCCATAGCCCTGAGCCCTTTGGCTGTTGAAGTGTGTAGCAGCGTGGAGTAAAATGGGTGCAGTGGTGTCTGTGGTGTGTTTGATTGCAGCTGGAGCTGGCAGGTCTTGACAATAAGATCTATTTATTTGTCCCCTATCTGACAGTCTCCTTTTGCTCCCCGTTGTGTGCATCGATCACAATGAGAAATGTTCCGGAGGGGATACAGAGGCAAAGTTTTGTACGTTCAGGAGAGCTGTCATTCCTAAAGAACGACAGCCCACACGTGAATTGGTAGCAACAGCAGTTAGTTACGGAGGTAGGAGTCCTCGCTTAGATCGCTCTCATAAAATAAACCCCATCGTGACTGAGGGGTTAACTCAGTTCTGTGTGTACACATGAAAAATACAGGAATAGGGTTCTTTGAGCATCACCAGCCTCTTACATTGTGTGATGCTGTGGCAGAGTAATGCAGGTAAACTGTGGACAGCTAACAGAATAAATAAATGCTTGTCTCTGGTGAAAAATGACGCTGAAAAATGATCTAGAAGGATGTTTTGAAAGGGTTGTAGGACCATTCCATGGTGTCTCCTCTTTTTAGAGATGAGATAGCAGCTGACTGAGGTGAAGAGGCTGCAGTGTAAACATGGATAACTCGGAGTTGACCTCTGTCATATCTTTAGTCTTTCAGAAGATATTGTCTTCTCTGAGACAGCCGAAATTATTAACAGCTTTATATTGAAATCCTTCAACTCAGAATTACAATTTTCCCTTCTTCAGTGAATCTGAGCGTGTACTTTGCTTGTTTGACATTGCTTACAGATAAGATTTAAAATAGGAATTAGCTTTAAAATGCCATGAATCATTTTCACAAACAGAAATACAAAGATGAGTAAATTCTTTTTTTTTTTTTTTAAAGGAAATTGTCGGTAAGATAAATTCTGACTCTGATAGCTTTAATGGCCATTTTGTCAAGATTCAGCTCTGGTTTCACACGGTGATAGTCAGCCAGTGCTCTTGGATGTGTCCTGGTCATTAAGCTTTGTTTGTAACTTTTCCGTGCTGTAATAAGACATAACAGGCCAGTTGTTGGAGACCAAATGTTTCATTGATTGCAAGACCTGTGAAACAAAATACTTGGAAATCTCCTGACACTGATTAATGTAGGGGCTTGAAAAGGTGTGCACATCACAGATGTACCTGCATTAGCTCTCATTTGCTCTTCAGTATGTGACATTTAGGAAGATCAAATTAGCATCTCTTGTCCTTTCAATTATGTGTAGCATTAAGTGGAAATGAAGAAAAAACTGTTTCCTGAAAGCACAGTACGTGGGCTTTAGTTAGTTGAGAGCAGTTGACCTTTATGCAAAGACGACTATAAAATTTCTTTCTTTTTTTAAGTAAACTATCAGTTGTGACTTCATTTCCTAACCCTAGTGATGTCAAGAAAATAATCCAGAATACTGTGGATTTTTCCTCTCCAAGTGAAACAAATGAACCTAATTATAGTAATGCTTTTGATTTATTTTTTCCCCTGTAGTGGTAATTAGTCTTTAGTTGTTCCTGCAACTAATTATACCTCTTAGTGTCTCAAAATGCTTACAATATCCAATCTGAAGAAGAGAATTAGCAAGTACATTATTAGTGGAGCATTTATCAGTTGCTTGTGTTTCTCTTAGATTAATATATGTTGGAGCTGAGATTAATTCTGTGATTTCTGTTTGCAGACAGAATCCAAATCCAGATACAGATCTATTTTAAGAGAGAAACATTGGTAAGGTTGACTAAGAAGCAACTTAAACATAATCTTTAAGAATATTGATAAAAGATAAATGACAATTCTTAAGTTTGCTTTTGTAAGTGAATTGTAAGAGGTGGTGCTGACTGGCATTCTAAACTGTAATTGCCTTTGTTGTGGTTATTTATAGAATAAATGTGTTATGACCCTGTATCGCTGGGTAAACAGTAGTAGTATTTCTCTTTCATAGCATGTGAAGGATTATTTATATAGATACCAAGCAATTTCAAAATACTTTGCTTAATTATACATGTTTGCCATTTAAGGAGATATAATTCTTCAATTTAAATGAAAAACTGACCTCAAAATAGAACTTGCCTAATGACTATAAATATTAATTGGGCTCAGTCATTGTGCACACACTGTGTTTCTGGTTAGGATATGGATGTCCCAAAGGCTATAGATGTACATCAGTGTAGTTCTGGAAACTTACAGTGATTCCAGGGAAGGAATAACGTTTGTAACCAAATAACATAATCTCTTGAATTGATTTCCTTCAAGTTGGAGAATTTTACCTTAACCTCAGTATAGGGTGACCTCTTCCAGAACATCCCCATTTCTCTCAGGGATGGTTGTTCATTGCCTGTGTACAGCTGCCCTGAAGCTGTTTCCGCACTCTTGCCTTCAGGTTACTTTTACTTCAACAAAAGAGACCAATGACTCAATGCATTAATTTGTATGAATTTAAAATACTGCCTCCGTTAAATAATTTGGAGTTTATCCATTAACTTCAGCAGGCTAAGTGTTTTTCCCAGTGATGTTTTCTTTCTGTATCTACCTGAAAGCAGATAAATGCAATAGAAAGATTCGCAAAACAGTAATAATGTAATAACAATTTGCTACGTGGATTGGTAGACAAAGAGCTGTTGCAGCCCTTTATTCCACCTAACTGGACCATGGATTGGTAACTTCAGAAAGGTGAGCACTGCCTCACCCCAGCCGTTTTACTGTCATTTCTGAAGGCTGTGTCACTGCATGAGGCATAACCCCTCACATACCAGGAGTGCCTGGTGTTGTAGAGCAGGCAGCAGAGGACATCTGAGCTGTAGGCTCTCAGTTGCCTTCCCATGGTTCAGGTTGTCTTTCCTCACTCCTGCTTGGCAGGTTGTGAGTAGAGCCTGAATATGAGCAGAGGAGGCAAGCAAGTTTCTCCAGTTTTCTAAGTATGATGCGTTGTCCCATTTTTTTCAGTTCCTGCTAACCCAGATGTTAGTGATGCTCCTGGCAGTACTCTCTTTTCAAGCTTTTTCACCATTTATAGAAAGCCTATGAGAAAAAGAGAAAAGTATTCGATTCTAAAAATCTATACCAATATTTTTCAAGGTGAGAGGAACCAAAAAACACTTATCAAGAGGTGGTTTCCAAGGAAAATTAAAATGTGCTTTGAACAGTAAACCATAAAACCAGTGTGGAGATACTGACGGCTCATTTTTTTCTGCAGAAAGGTTCAGTTTTAGGAAGCTCCTAGCTCTTCCGGTGATTCTGGAAATCATGTCATAGCTGATGGTTCAGTCTAAGCACCAGTCTTTGTAGAAAGGCAGTGCCACCTACAGCCTCTGTGCATTAGGAACGGGTTGTATGTCTGAGCCTTGGTACGTATGTTTGCTGTGCATTAACAGGAAGAGAGGTGGAATAGAAACACAAAGAGATGAATTGCTGAATGTGCTGCCTCTGATGACTAGCGTCATGATTATCTGCTTACTAAAAGTTTCAAGCAGTCTAATTAAAAACATCGTTTACACTCTTGATTTGATCAAGACAATTTACAGCCATTTTAGTGGCAATTACTGATATCAGACCTACTGGCTTGTGAAATTCTATTAAAATATAAAATTAGATACATTAACCTATTCTTGCAAAAACCTGCAGGAAAAATAATTTTCCGATTGGGTAAGACAACGATGAAAGGAAATTAAGAATTAGTGCCAAGACATATGGCAAGCTACAGTTTACTCTGCAAGCCTGGCTAAATAGAAAGCTACCATTCAGAAAAGTCTTTCAAGTCGTCTGTCTTCGCTTCATATTGTTGCATTGTGTAGATGAGTATTACTATTAGCAGTAATGATATTTAAATTAAGAGCATTCTGATCAGACACTTGGGGCTCTGCAGTAAGCGCTGTGCAAATGAAAGAGAAGAGGAAGAACTGCTCCGAGTGTAAAAAAGCTTAACTTGTTAATGCATTTCAGCTTTGCGCCTAGACACAAGAGTGAAACATCGTTTTTAGTAGATAGGAGTCAACTGTGTGTGTGTGCTCATCTTTTGAAACATAGTGAGGTGTGAGAAAACCATGTTAAATGGTTTAAGATTAGATGCTTCAGGTATTAGGAACCAAATGACATGTGGAATTAAATGCTTTTCCGAAAGTATGTTCAAAGAATCTCTGGTTTGGTGGGAAATTTAGTGGTTAACTGCATAGAAACACAGTGGACCAATTGCTCTTCCATTTTGGTCAATTTATATCTGCAGTACTTCAGACTCCACTGGTGTAACTGAGTATTCTTGGTGGTAGATCATAAATAAGAGCAGCATCCACATCAAAGATTGTCACCGTAATGAAAGCTATTTTCTGCACATCTGTAACAACCTCATAAGAAAAACAGTCCCTTAATCAGAGTAACGACTGTTTAAAGTGGTAATGGCGTTCAGCTTGGAGCAACAGGAACATCTTGACCAGTTTCCCAAGAGCACAGCTTCAGGTTGCAACTTCATTTTGCTGGTGTTGGTAAACAAGAGACTATGCTTTGCTTCCTTGGTGAGCTTTGCCCATGCAGACTACTGAGACTGTCAGGTCAGTAAATAGTCCTGAATGTGATGTGCTGGATGAGATTCATTTGAAGGTTCATAGACACCGTTAGTCGCTGCCATACTGGGAAGGTGGATTGTAATGCTGCACAAGGAAGATCAAAATGCTAATGGCTGTAAGAGGATCAGTTTGCTAGCACTGGACAACATTTTGTTCTCTTCTGGTTTTAGCTTTGTTAATCCCACTCTTACTTATACCTACTGTTACTAACATATTGCCATTGCAAGACATGGCATTGGTAGCTGCCTAGTCATCTCGTTCTTCTTGACTGAATGATTTCAACAGGCCACTGGATGCTCTCCATAATTTCTCCCAGATTTTTCTTTCAGATGCTGTTAATTCACATTAAGTTGTGCTTGATGGTGTTCCTCTTATCTGTTCCTTGGCTTCTGATGTGACTGCACACAGAGATCATCTGTCAGGCACTTTGTTGGTCTGTCTTCCATTCTTCTTGAATGTTTCTTCCAAAAAATGTGATTTTTCTTGCTATGTGGGAGCTTCTGTAGGTTAAGGCATCACAATTTTCAGTAATTCAGACATCTGACAAGTTACTATCTGGTAAATACGGATTACGTGCTCAAGTTCAGCAGCAGATGAAAGATGATGGTAGAAGCAAACTAAAAATCGATTTGTAGCTGCAAGTACTCTTTGTCTACCCTGTGAATGTGCTAGGTAATTAAGTGAAGAAAACAAAACTCTCTCCATCAGACTGTTATCAGTTCTCTTCCTGCTTTCTTCTGCTCTTCACTTAGTTTTGCTTTTCTAATGGTAAGGAAGGAAAAGTTGCCTCCTTCAATGGGTCCTGTTGTTATTATGCCCATAAAGCAAAATTTTATTGACAGTGCATTGTGAAGGTTATTTTCTAAACATATAATGAACAAGCATACATTATGAGCTTTCCAAAAGGTATCTTCCAGAAAACAGATCTTCAGATCAGAGAGGCCAAGTCTGTTTGGTCTACACTTCACATTGGGGCTGGAAGTCACGGTCTGGGGAGGTTGTGGGAGCACAAAACTCTTTTGGAAAACCCTGGCCAGGTGTTTCCCTTCCCTCAGCACCTGCCTGCAAAAGCTGCTGCTGAAGAGTGGTTTAGAAAGGTGCCCTGAACCCGATGTTCACCCAGCAACACTGGAAAGGTTGGGTCAGCCTGGTACTGGTGATTGGAGCGCCGATGGATGTGGGGATGGGGGATGCTGCGGATGTCCAGCTTTTCTCTTTGAGCTGAAGATTTTAGAATATAGCGGAAAGGAAAAAAATTGTTTGTTGACCTTACTCCTGTATCTCTGCCAGTTTAACAGAGTAGACGTCCTCTCTGTACTCAAGATACGGATCAGAGAGAGCTCTCAAAGGTGCTCATGGCCAGGGAAGGATAGATTATGCTTTCTACTGAGCTCCTGGCTTCCGGGTTCCTCTGCAGCCTCACTTGAAAAAGTGAAATGGTACCTCCGCTTTGACCCTCACCAAAAGCTCTTCTCACCAATCTTCTTTTAGTGAGTTAATTCCATTCTACTTCTGGCATCTAGGTTTAATAGAGATTAATGACGCTGCTTCTTGCATCAGCAGGAGGAAGCTTCAACATAAAGCCAAGAGGAGTTAAACTTCCCATCTGCTCTGGCCAGGTGTGGGGGAAATTGGGATGCAGACAGGGTCCAACACGCAGAGCATGATGAAGGGATGGTGTCATTGGAGACAGGGGCATCCTGGAGCACTGTGGTCTCCTTTTTTCAGCTTTTTTCTGCTCAAGTGCTTCTAAAAAATGGATTTTCTCCATCTTGGGGGACGAATGAGGTGTTTTTGTTTTGAAGCTTTGCTTTCCTGGGTGCCACCTTGTAATGTAGGGAGCTGCTAGTTGGGTAAGAAAATCACCGCAATCAGTGAGTGCTAGATAACGTTCTTTAAACAAAATAGGGGAGCAGTCTAAGAAAGCAAGTGGGGGCTATAATTGTGCAGATAACAGGGATGTTGCAATAATATTAAGAGCTGTTGATTTATGAAATTCATGTACTTTTGTTTCTAATTGTACAGTTGCCTTTGTATGCTGAAACAAAGCCTCAGGTCACCGGGTCAGGCCAGTGCTGTATTAATGATGACCACTTTTTTGGGGGGCAGGCCATAACAGAATCATTCAGATGGCTATTTTAGCCTTTGCACTTGGCTTAAGATCACTGTCTTTATTTAGTGCTGTGTAGTAGATTTTCCTTCAAATGAAATTGTTATAAGAACAAATGGGTTACAAAAGATAAACAAAACCCAAGAGTTTGAAGGGGAACCTGCTGATTAAAATGTACTCGGAACTAATGAGCGAGTACATTCATATTTCTCTGCTTGACTGGAAGTGACTGAAGTGGAGGAAACAAAATAGCTGCAACATGTAAAACATTTCCAAGAAGATCTTCACTGAGAATAAAAAGGTATTGATGAAAAACTAACAGCCGTGGTGTCTCCCAAACAGTTGTTCTAGGACATCGTGTTCTCTGCTCTCCACTGTGTGCAGGTAAATGAATAATCTGTGACTGATAGGAGAATGTCTGGCAAGGGGTGAATTGAGATGGCTTGAGTGAGATGAGGGAGAAGTAGCCTCTGGAGAGAGACTCCTTCCCTGGAGAAAGTTGCTTCGTTTCAGTTTCTGCTGTTACTTTACTGGAGAGGAGAGGCAGCGCTGCAGCATTTTAAATGTGAATAATGCAGATTTACTTGTGGATGGTGCAAACTTTAAAGAAAAGTAATGCTACTATATTGAGAATGCCATTAACCTACAGACAAAGACGGGGTACCAGTTTAAGGTGTACAGCCTACTGTCTTTTAAATTCAACTGGACAGACCTCTTAGAATTGAAAATTTCTTGGTGCTTATTAGCACACTTTAGAGATTCACAAGACAGCAGGAAGAGGTTGGAGAATGAACACATCTTGGCTGAAAATTGATCGTGTTTTGTGTTTTGGCTTTGTCTGTGTTGGAAGGGGAGAGTGATGGGAAAAATAAAGAAACTGAAGTAAACACACATATTTCTGTAAGTGTATTTGTGTATAGGAACAAGAGCACTTTTGGCTTGTTTAAACCACTTATGTCCCCATACTTCTCCCACAGTTTTACCAATACAACTGTCCTAGTATAACATTGGACCAGCTAGGGGTCTAATCCAATGTAAGACTACCAATTTATGGAGATCTTTAACCTTTAAACATTGTAGGATACGTTGGTCCAAGTCTATAGCCATCTACATCGAATGAGTATACTATTTAAAAATTAATAGACATAATTCTGGAGGAGTATAAAGTACTTAGTTTAGACAGGAGGAAAAGACTACATTATTATCAGAAAATCACTAGTATGTTGAAGTTAAAATGTTTCAGTGTTTCGTCTTCATTGTTTCTTACATCGTGATATGCATCTTCAAACACAATGAAAAGCATTATTGTCATAGTAAAGCCCAACAGCAATTGAATTTGATTGACTTAGTAATTAGCCTTTCTTCTTCCAAAATTAGAAGCCCTCTTTCTCAAAGATAGTTGAATCTCAGAAGTTTAACTGTGCTTCTGTTAGAGTCTTGTGTATTGAACATGGATGCAAGCTTTTCTGTAATGGTTTTTGCTTTCATTACAGATGTTTTTTGAGCTAGAGATAGAGAAGTAAAAAGGGGTGGAGGTGGAAACCTGGAGGTGAGTGGGAGCACTAGTCCAGTTCCTAAATGACAGGAGGAGCTCAAGTGTTTTGCCTGATCGCTTTTCAGGGTTATGAAACCTTAGTCATATTTGAAAGGTGAAATGTGTAATTCAAGGACCAAGTCATTGGTACTCACCATCTGAATGTGTCTAGCAAGCATATCATGAGCCCAAACTGGGCTGTGAGCGTGCTTGTCTATGAGCTGGTGAGGTCTGTTTATCCTCCCTTGCTTGCTTAGCTCTGCGGATGGCTACAAAGAGGTCAGTAGTCTAAAATTCTGTATTGCATCTCTTTTGCTGTCTGTTGCCTGTGGACCAGGGTCAGATACAAAGCTCTGCCTGTCTGTGAGTGCTGCTGTGGTTTCAGAGCCAGCTGCTGACTGAGCTACAAGTGGAGAGGGAGCAACAGAGTAGTCGTCTTCTCAGTCCTATTGCTCTCCTAAATAGCTGTGCTTTGTTCATCTTTCAGTGAATCCTAAGACATTGTATTCCACGAGAACAGGTCTGTGGCAGTCTTTTGAAACGGGCCATAGCTGCTTACGTGAGCCTCAAAAATGTGGGATGGGAGGCAGTCATTAAAACTGTGTAAGCATAAGGTAAAAAAAATACTCTGCTTTGGAAACTGGCTCTAAAATCGCCTCTTAAAAACTCGTGGGCATTGTTCCTTGGTTTCTAACCAAGGCGAGGGGCTCACTAAAACTCAGCAGGGGTAGTAAGTCACATTAGTCCTCAGAGTACATTTCCAGCAATTTAAATTACCTGAACATTTCTTTTTATTATAGATGATTCTTGATCTCTCTGTTTGTACTTCTGTGGATTTCAATCATAATGTAAGATGAATTGATTTCTGGCCCTGAGAGCTAATGACAGACCCACTTTCTTTGAAATGCTCAAATTGGTTATACTGTGTATCTCATGCAAAGCCAAAGGAGTTATTATCCAGGGTAAAGCTAGCACCTAGATAGGGAGGCCAAAACCAAATCTCTTTGTTAACTTCCTGGTGATTTAAAATTGCTGAGATGGTTAAGATATTTGAATACGTGTATTAAATTATTAAAAAAAACTACATGATCCTACAGAGTGAATTTTATGTTCTCCAGACTTAGGACTATTGCAAGCAGCACCTTGTTCCCAAGCGGAGGTTATGCGGGTTGATGCAAGATGCTGAGTGCTTCCTCTTTATTTTCTCTATTCTGCTCAGCACCTGGGGGGGTCAGGATCTCAGATAGAGATTGCTGGCTAATAGGAAAAAATAGAAGTCAGATTCTCTTATGCTTTTTTAGATTAAGTGACATTGATTTTGTTTTGCATTATATTGTCAAACAAGTCTGTGTGGACTGATGTTTGGTCTTGTCAATAGAATTATTTTGGAAGTCTCTTTCTTAGTGTCGTGTCTTTCTTAGCTTCCTCTTGAGCAGAGCTGTCAGTACGGGCATCCCCCAGAGCTCCTATGCTACCATCCCTTTCCACATCCCTTTCCATCCTCCACATTCTCCTTGCTAAAATTACGCTTCCCCTGTGCCTTTTCACTCACAGACCACCATGTGTCCTCCCTGAATCTGTTTCTGTCTCTGCTGTTTGGCTGTCTTCAGTCTGAACTCTTCAAAACTGAGAAATGTGTACTATATATACACCCATGTGTACTTAATATATATATGTATACCCATATATTATGCAATCCATATGTTCTGATTTAAATGGAGTTACTGTGGCTTAAGATGGCATGCATGGATGCAAGATGTGGTCTTTGGGTCTTAAAGTGTAAATAAAACCCAAATCAAGATTAATACTTTGAATCTTTTATTCCTTGTTTTAAACCAGCAGCACACTCAGTGTATTGTAGCAGAACACAGGCTGAATCCATTTTGATTACTAGGTAGTAGGAAATGCATTGAAAGATGTTTCTCCTGATACTTCACGTATTAGTTGCAGAAAGGATGGTGAACTTCTGCTTTCTCTAACTTACTAGTAATCATTACTGTGTTAATAAAATGCTGTTTTTATACTTGCCCTTAACAGCTCTGCAAGGCACGTTGTGCCAGTTTTCACAATATAGATACCTTGCACCGATATCTGTAATATCCAGAAAGGTCGGTGCTGCTCTAGTGTAACTAAATGTTCTCATCTTTATTGTGTCCAGGTTTATTCCAATTTATAGAGGACCAAGTCATACGTACAAGATACAAAGGCTGACAGAATCCACTTGTTACTCGTTCAGAATACAGGCAGTCAATGATGCTGGGGAGGGACCTTTCTCAGAAATATGTACCTTCTGCACAACTAAGTCTGTCCCACCTGCAATCAAAGGTATGTAATGGATTTTCTTATATATACTTAAGTAGCATGTAATTATTTAAGTAATGGGTAAGAATGTGGTAAGTTTGTAAGGGTTAACATAAGCATTCAATAATGTGGAATATGAGTATGTGCTACTTGTCTACTTCTGTGAATTCTGAAGTTACCTTATGAGGGGCAGCTAAATCATCACCAAAAAAACCTCATATAAATGATATAAATGTTAGACCAACCTCTGTTGTTATACATAAACTGTTAAAATGCTGCTGCTAACAATAATGTTTACCAGAGGGTTGCTCTGGATTACCACAGAACTTCTGTAAGATACTTAACAGCTTCAGTATATATGTGTACGTGCCAACTTAAGCGTTAGTAAAGTTGCATGTTGTTTTAAGTTGTGTAGGTGGTGTTCAACATAGCACTTCAGAGTTTATTTTTCCTTTAATTTATAAAATTAATCATGATATTTCACATACATAAAGCATTAGATTCTTTTTCTTTCTTAGCATGTGTTCCCCTAGAAGACCAAAAGACCTAGTTAAATTAAGTTTTATTTAAAAAAAATAGGCTTTTACTGTGTGTAAATTTTGGCGTAATTCTTTGTTCCTTCCTTCCAAGGAGAGCTATTACAAAGGCAGTGGATTCACTATATCGGCTGTCAGATGAATTGAGCTGAAATCAGATGCACTTTTTTTCCAGTGCTAGAAACTCCTTTGTCAAACAGTACCATTTGCTGTGAGAAACAGCAGCTGTTAGGGTTGTCAAAGCGGTTTCATTTGCTTGGCGGTATTTAAAATCTGACTTTGGTGATTTTCACACTATTTATGATCAAAGATATAGAGAGAGAAAGGCACTGCTGGGGTGTACTTCCCTGGTCCCTAGGTTAGCTGCTCTCAGTCACTCCCAGGAAGAACAAGAGTCTCGAGTGCAGAGAGAACATCAGGATGTTGGCTTCCCTATGCTCAGATCAGCACATGTGAGAATCCCACCTTCATTTCTACTGGATCTGGATATCCCCTGGGTTTTGGCATTTGTTTCAGTGCTGTTTCTGTATCTGTTTAGTGTAAAGTTCAAGGGTAGATATACTTATCCAATAGTGAATGATTTCAATTCAGTTGTTAAGGTATCATCCTGATTTTGCTGGGACAGAAACATAGAAGCCAGGGTAGAGGACCTAAGCTGACCAACAGAAGCATTCTATACCATAAACATCACACTCGCTCTAAACTGGGGAGTTTCCTGGGATAACTCTTTTTCCTCGATGGTTGCGAGCCCCAGATGGTGTCACCCATCATTCTGCTCTAGAGGCCTACTCCCCCCTTCCTTGTGGCCATCGCTGGAGCTGTAGCGCTTGCAGTGTTTGTTACTGAGCATTCACTGCTGGGAGCACACACCTTGTGACCACGATACGGTTGTATAAGACAGACACGTTACCCAGCAGGGTAAAGGGAGCTGGTGCTGGGTGAGCCAGGCTGGTGTAGGTGACAGTAGCAGGGCGGGTGTGCTCCGCAGCTTCAGCATCATCTGCAAGTTGTTGGAGTGCATGGGCACAGGCACGCGTCACTCACAGATGCTGAGTCCGTGTTGCTGTTGTTTCTCTGGGATGCACTGAAGTGGATGAAAGTAGCAAAGGGATGCCAGCATGCACTGAAGTCATATTTTCATTTTGTTGGATAGAAATTCATTTTATTAAATTCAGGTCTCCCCTAGGTTTTTGTTTTGAACTCCCTGGCTGCCTATTTAGTTCCTGTTAAAATATGACTCATGCTCTGGACTGAATATTGAGCAGATATGGTACAAATACCAGGTTGTGTGTGGGCTGGAACCACAGGTACATGACAAAATACTGACGCTCTCAGAGAAAATGGCACAACAAAAACTGCGTTAGTGAACACTGCCATGGAGAGGTAATGCTACAGGGAAAAGATCTGTTGAGGCAAAATGATGGTGTTGACTCCCTTCTGTGTTTGGAGCAATACAAAGGAATGTAGGTGGTAAACTTAGTGCAGGTTTTCATGTATCAGAAGCACATATTTATTCTACTGTAAAGTAACCTAATTACTCAGTTAGTGATGCCAACCCTAAAATAGCATTATTGTTAATGGCAGTGTTTTGTCAATGTCAGACAAAAATCTACGTGTATCAGGGTGAGAGGTGTAAGGAGGAGGGAAAATAATTGAGAATGTTGTTGTCAGCTGAGATGAAGGCGTCTGTTATCAATCTCAACACAGGCAGATGTGCAGAGAGAAGCAAATGGATATTGATTACATTTGGGTCTGCGTATGATTCATGTCTTCCTCTTGGGTGGCAACAAATTAGTCTAAAATTCACGTAATGTATGCAGCAGCAGCAGCATTTGTTTCTTTGATAGACTCTCCTGGTGTCTGTTTTTGTGGGGTTGGGAGACTGTATTGCCTTAACAAGCTCATGTACTTGCACGTGCACGTGTTAACCACTTAGTCAAGTGTTTAGCGCCATTTTTTTCTCAGTTTCATTTTTCAATCACGTCCTTGCTTGCTCTGCCTGATCCAGAGGCTGGTGGACCCTGGGTGCTGTCACAGTTGTTTTGACGCCTTCCAGTGGCCAATGCTTAGTTGTACATAAAAACAGGCTGCTGCGGTTTTGCTCAGCTCAGCTCAGCTGCAAGCTTGCCGTCGGACATCGGACAGCAGCTTTTGGCTTTCAGTGGTGAGAGATCCTCTCCCAAGGCCAGCAGCAGTGCAACAGCTGACAAATTGAATTTCTCTCGCATTCTAGTGAAAGCACTGGTCTAAGCCTGGCTGGAAATCACAAGTCTGATCATCTGAATGTCAGGCTGAGAATTAGATATGTGTCCTAGTCTTAAATTATGCTTGTACTTTTGCTTCCCAGGCTGGACTTTAATAAGGTTGTTTAGCACCCCTTCTCACATTCCTTTTCTTTTTCCTAAATGCAATGTTTAATATTATTCCTCTCGTGATGACATGTAGCATGGGAGGAATATGCAGGCACAGGTGTTTGCTCAGAACTTCACGCAATTGCTGATTTTATTAATGCTGGTGTGATTTGTGCATTGGCTTCTGCATTGAAAAGATCAGTGCACAGCGCTGCAATTGAATTTTAAAAGTTCAACATTTTTTGTCACATCCACTCCCCATTTCTAGTGGCTCGCACAGCTGACAGGTGAGATGCTCTACAGCTTCTGACCTTCTGCAGGAGTTACCTGGGTCCTACAACAAACTTCTTAGGAGCTTGTTCATCAGCTCTAAATTTCACCCAGTTTTCTGTGAGCAGGGTTTGTTATTGTTTAATACCACAAGAATTCCGAACTGCTTAATCAGGCAAAACTGTCCTGAAGTAAGTGTGACTTTTGAGTGACTTAAAAATCCAGCCCCGGTTTTACTTCTTCCATGCAGTGGTGACAGCAATTTGATTTTTTGGCTACATAAATACAGTACAGGTTATGTGCTTATTAACCCCTGTGATGTCCTGAAGTTTTCTTTTTAAAATGTTCTTGTGTATATCATGGTGTGTGTAAAGTGAACAAGATGTCAATGCAGTCTTTCTATTAAATATTAACTCATTTGATATTATTGTAGCCCCTCGAGTGACACAGCTGGGAGGAAACGCCTGTGAAATTACCTGGGAAATGGTCCCACCCATGAAGGGAGATCCTGTTGGTTACATCCTGCAGGTACTGGTTGGAAGAGAATCTGAATACAAGCAGGTAGGAAAATGCTCTTGTGTTAATATTGCTAGATTGATGATATAATGGAAATGTTTTTGAAAATTTGCTGTGCTGTTTCTTTCTGCTGTATTGAATTATGCCCTATGGTGATGCATCATGAACTTTGGTAAAGGTTGAGTCAAAATTAAGGACTATAATAGGTTGTTTTCTCCCCCGAGGGAGTATACAGAACATTGTTACCTTATTGGAGTGATTTGCGCGCTCTCTGCCTGTAGTTACTCACTATTTCTAACTGAACTAACCTTTGAAAAGTTACGATTCTGTCCACCCCTGCTTTCTTCCAAACTGGTGCTAGCTCTTGTCTGAAGAAGAGGAGATGAAGCAGGTAGATCATCTTCCTCATTCACTAAGCCAATTCCAAGACCCTCCATCAAGGATTTCAGTCAAGTACCCAACTTTTAATTGGTTTGTTCAGCCATCCCATTGCTGTCTAAAGTTTTGATGCCTGGATGTGCAACAGCTCTATATCAGCTGCCCCATAAAAAACTCTGGCCGTTCTTGCACTGTGGAAACAAAGTGAATGAAATATGGTTGATCCTTCTTTCCTTGTCTGTCACGATAGAGATCACAAGTGGACATTTCCCCAGCACACCTGAGCCAGAACAGCTCATTCACAGCTAGATCTTGTATTTCATCTGTCACACCTCTGACCGTGTGATTTATGGTGTACTTTATCTGTGCCCTGTCTTGTCTTTTCTTGTTATATGGATTCCAAATATGTCCAAATTAGGGAGTAATGAGATATGTTAAAACTTAAAAAAAATGTGAATAAGGTAGTACTTTGCAACTGTCTCCGCTCTTCTTCAGTTTATTTTTTAGTGCTACTGCAAATTAATGAATTATCGAAAAATAACATAAATAAATGCAAGACAATTAGTGTGGATGCTGCTAAAGATTCAGGAACCTAACTGTTGTTTTTGTTGGGTAACATTTTTGGTGCTGGTATGGGTAATAAGACTTCACTGTACTGTGTTGGCCTCATAATGTCAATGGTAAGTGGATAGGTGGACCCCCGTTGCTGTTGCCTGATTTACAAAATAGCCCTGATGTAAAACCTCCACGTACAGCTCTAGTAACTATAGCATCAGTGCTTAAAATGTGCTGGCTGTCCCTGGGGACAGCTGGGCATGGCTTCATGTTCCCTTAAGGTTAGGTGATGTCTTACTCTTGACATTAAAGAAATTGTAGTGTGAAAAAGCCCAGCAATAAAGGAAATAAAAAGTACCTTCAGGGTCTTATGTTGAAGGTCCTCACCTGCCCTGAAGTGTGACCCTGCTGAGGGATGTTTTGCTTCTGTTTTCATGAGTTAACTCACGAGAAGAAGCCCCTGCCTGTGATGCTCCAGTGTGACACTGTGACTTCTGTAGTTGGGAAAAAAGCTGTGGAAAAGAGGGAGAGGTCAACTGTTTCACAGTCTCAAAGATTAGTTTCACCCATCAAGATTATTTATCTTCATCACAAGTGTGGGTGCAGTCCATCACTGGGACACATCACTAACTGTTAGCTTCCTAAAAAAGTGTGTTTAAAAAAATAGGAAATACTCTTCTTGTTTCTTAAGTGATGTGTTTCTTTTTGTGTATTGGTGTGCTTTATCTATTCGGATACCTCAAAAAAGCAATGGCATATGACAGTTCTTGGTAGGAAATCAAGTTTTCCTTGTTTACAAATCAGGATGTAAATCACAGCAGATTCCACGAACTAGTGGCCTAGATTTGTTTTTCTGTTTCTTGCACTTCCATCTAGCAAAGCTCACTCACCCAGAACTTAGCTTTAAAGCTAAAATGGTCTCCATCCTTGCATAGTTGAAATCTGGAGTTCAGGGAGCGGGCTGGGTCGTGCAGTGCAAGCAGGAGCTGAGGTTTGGGATAGTGGTCATAACACTCGGCAGCCAAAGTTTTAGTTTCCCAGTTGAGCAGCTCTGGGGATCAAATCACGGAGGAGCCAGCTCTTCATAAGAGCTGTCCAGGGGAAATAAGAGCTGAGCCTTAAAGCTTCTTTATCCTTCATTTTTTTGCCAGTGAGGCCAAATATTCTACCTTTGAAATTTCTGAGAATTTGGAAGCAATGGTGTTCCATCTGCTTCTGCCACATCTGTTCTGGACAAAACTGTCCCCAGATGCTTTCCAAAAGAAGAAAAGACCTGGGTAGGATACATGGGGTGTGTGCAAACCCCCCAGCAATGCAGTGAGGAGCCTGCTCAGGTCTGCACCGAGAGGTGGATGCCTGGGAGAACCCGGTCAGTCTTACCCAGCTCTGGTTTTTACTATTGCTTTTCCTTCATTTCAGACTCTGTGGACGCACAATCTGTGAAACACGTTCAGTGCACTGTTAATTTGTGTAAAGCTCTAATAAGCAAAAAATCGTTTTTCCTTCTCTATTTTAAATAGCAAGTCAAAGGCACTTGTACTGGTTGCATGCCAAAAGACAACATAATTGTACAGTACATGTTGGCATTTATTATTAGCACTGCTTGCACTGAGTATTTTCTTTGCCTACTGATGCCAATTTTGTGTCATTTTGAGCAAATAATTTCTTTTTATTGGAATTTTTCAGTGCAGCCTACCTCACAGAAGATGATCTGAGAGGCTCTCCTTTGCTTTGTTTGGGAGACAAGGCTGTCCACACAACCCTTAACAGTTTAATGAGCATCTCAGTAATGGAGCGAGGGAAGCTGATTTTGAGTTTCATAAAATATAAGCCAATTTATTAGAGAAATCTCTCAGATGACTTAGAAGAAATAAAACCTTTCAAGTGGGCATGCTTTCTAAAGAGATGGAAACCTGCCTCTGATTCTTGATCTTCTTATCAGCATACAGAATAGGCTTATTAATTGCTGGATGCATTGGTCATTGCAGTGTGGTGCAACAGCCAGGTACGGTTTTCTTACACTTTGCATTGTGTTGCTTACAGGGCAGTTGTGGCTGCCTTTATTATTATTTGGAAAAGATGCAGGGGGTTTGGAATTATTTAATTTCACGTTGGTGGAATTGAGAAATACTTGCCTGCTGGAGGCTGAGCTGTCTGGCTTGATCAGTAGCTTCAAATGCCATGAGAGGCTTCAGCAGCAGTTTATTACTTGTGATGATATTTTCATTGAGGGAGACAGGCAAAAAGCTCATCGTGTTTTTATTGTGTTTTCAGGTGCCTAAACAGAAAAGCTGGTTTTAGGAACTCAAAGTGATAAATTGGATAGCCACTTTATTTTGGCTTGCTGGCCTCCAAAGCATAATGTGCTGCTTATAAGAGGCTGCTGCTTTATGCATCAAATTATGTTTCCTATTTGTTTAGCAAATTTAAAGACCTTATAATTGTCAAATCAGGGTTTTTTTTCCTCTTTCGTGTACATGAAGTCCATTCCCAGGGTGTAGGTCCTACAGGTGCTACTACAGCCAGTTGTGGAGGGTACAGAGACTGCTCACAGAAGTGACAGAAAATTAAGCACAATAGTTTTTTACCTATTACTGAGAAAGGACATAGGTCCACTGGTGCTAATCACTCATCAAGCCACTGGAAGCAGGACAATTTCCACCACCTTCCTAGCTCCAGTGTAGGAAATGTTTCTTCTTCAACATTAGAGAATATTAATTAATGTATTCAGTATTCTTTTGACTGTTTTTCAAACTTTCTTTAAAGAAGGCAGTCTTCTCTCACTTGTCTGCCTGGCCTGTTTTAAGAAGTGTTGTTGGCTGGCTGCCTTGAGTGTACTTGGTCATCTGTATTTGTTAGGCTTTAATGAAGATACAGCTCTTTGATTTAGCCAGACTTAGCCTCCAGTTACACTGGTATTCACCATGCTGACAGAATGAAACGAGTAAGAAAACAATTAACTGGACAGGTTTTTTTCAATGCAAAGACAGGTTTTATATATCCTGTCCTTGGTATCTGTTAAATGTTATTTGTGAAGCTTAGATTGTGCTATTTGTATTAAGTGTCATTATTTGCATTTTACTGTTTTTCAGTTCTGTTTTAAAGTGGTCATGCTGGTTGCAAAGGTTCGTTTATGGCAAACACATGTTGATCTTCTCTGATTATACATTTTGAAATGAAATTAATAATTCCAACAGCACCTGAAAGCATACCTTGCTTACAGTTGTTTTGTAGTGGTAAGTGCTTTGAGTGATCATGTCTCAAAAGTCTAAAGAAGTGGGAGTGAGGCAAGTCCTCCGAGTAGAAGAATGCTGACTCTGGTCCTGTGAAGAGCACATCCTTTTTTAATTACTCTCTGAAATTATGTTTGTGTACCAAATCCATGCAACTTTTCTTTGCATGGTCATTTATATTTAGGAGTAAACTGAAGTATTAAGGACCTAGGGGATGTAGCGTTGATGGAGGAGGTGGAGGACAGTTGACCACAACAGGTGGGTTTTAGAAATGGAATTGCCATTGGAAAACAGAGTGGCAGAGACCTTCTTGGGATGAGGTACGCTCTGAAACAGATGTTTCATCCTCCAGGTTATTTCTATGGACAGCTATGGCACTTGCAGTTATGTTTTCCCAGCAATTACTGTATTACTGTAACTTAATGACTCACTTCTCGTTGGCGTTGAGAAAGCAAGCAAAGACGACAAGAAAGACAGCAGTGCATAACTGTGGTTAATCACAGAGATTTATGGTATGTTTGTTGTATTCCTGTCACTTGAGCTAGGGTGAACTTTCTGTGAACGCTGAGCATACTTGAGGAAGGTAGCATAATTTTGTTTAAACATCACTGCTTGATTTATGCCTTGGAGCCAAGAAACATGAGCCACTTAGAGGAGTTCTGCTTAGTCTGGAAGGTCCAGGGTCACCATCATTCAAACTGTATTTGGAAAATGAAAGAAAAACCGTAATCTTGTCCCAGACCTTCTCAAGCGATCAGTGACCAGAGGGATGAGTCTTGGGTGTGTGTGGGCAGGAAAGCTGGACTCCTGAAGTGGTGTTCAGCTGAGCATGTCTCTTCTGTTTCCTGCCCTGTTTCTTGCTCCAGAGTAAAGCAGAGGAAGTTCTCTGTCGGGTCAGGTTTACTTTCCCTCCTGTTACCCTTCTCTGAGGTAAGTTCTTCCCTCCAGGAGGGCAGCGATGCTCTCAGCCTTCTGCTGCGAGGAGAAGGGCACTGGCCACATGAGCAGAGGAAGAAGCATCTGAAGTTCAGGATGGTTTTTTTCCAGCAGACACAGGCACTCTATGACATGTTTTTCATCTCATGAAATACCAGTTTCAACAACCCTCTGTTATATAAATTGTTGACTGGTTATTTATTTTCAGAGTTCATAAATGTTTCCAGTGGTCTTTTTCCATTTAAGTCACAAACCTGTCTCTTATATATTCGGTTATATCTCTTCTTTCTCATATGGTGACTCATGCTCTGAGTCATGCGGTACCTACATTTGATTAACATAACTACGTGATGCGAGATGAGTTTGGATTGCTAAAGAGCCAAATACATGGCAACCAAGAGGAGCTTTCTTATACTTTAATAATATTTTATTGTTTCCTCAATTCTGAAAGTGTAATTTCTGACAAAATCGCTGACTCTTGAGAGAAATGTGAGAAACGTACATTAAGATAATATTAGTAACCAATTTTATGATTATACAGTGAATGTCTTCCAATAACCTTACTTTGCAGGGTTTTTTTCTTCTGGGGCCAAACACAGTACTTATGTTTTAGACATGTTTTAGGCGTATAGTCACATTTCTAAGAGCACAGAAATATGTTTGTAGTATTTATCACACCCACAAAAGATGAGTATGTCTTGCAGTTGATATATTGTCTGAAATTTTCTCTGTCCTTGACTCTGTTGAACACTGTATTGAGACCTCTCATGATCTCTTACATAGTCCTCCATGTGCCTCTGTTTTTCCAAAACTAGCACTGACCTCGTGAGTTCCTTCCCTTGAGAGCTGCACCAGTGTTTCCTTATGAGACTCAAACTTGACCTAACTTCCTGGCCCAGATCCTTGCAAAATCTGTTATTACTTTTTGAAACTGATGCTATGAGTGGAAGAGGTTGTCTCGCTCTTTGTGTTTGACTGTGCTTGCTGTTTTGTCATGAAGGTGTACAAGGGAGAAGAGACCACCTTCCACATCTCAGGCCTTCAAGTCAACACAGACTATCGGTTTCGCGTCTGCGTCTGCCGCCGGTGCTTGGATACCTCACAGGAACTTAGTGGACCTTTCAGCCCATCCGTTGCCTTTATGCTTCAGCAAAACGAGATCATGCTTGCAGGAGAAATGGGGAGCATAGATGATCCTAAGATGAAGAGCATGATTCCTACTGATGAACAGTTTGCAGCCCTCATCGTTCTTGGCTTTGCAAGTTTGTCGATTATATTCGCCTGTATATTACAATACTTCTTTATGAAGTAGAGAATTCAATGGAAGTTTGAGATACAATTTTAACTAATGCTACGCATTATAATCCACACATTTACTCAGATATTCCTTTTTTTGAAATCCTTTTGTTCTACCATACATTTTATATACTTCTCTTGTTTTTACAGCTCTAGCTTGAAGAAAGATAAATCAGTGTTTTGATGCACCTTTTTGAAATTCAAAACTAGGAAGTGGTCAAACTGGAGAAACAAGCAAACCAGATACCAAAAGCAAGATTTTTTTTCTTTCACGGTTTCAAAATTGTCACCAATTTGCCTTTTTGATGTTGTTTGTTTTTTTTTTTCACTGAAGTTCATACAATCTCTTATTTTATCTTACTATTTAGGAACTTTTAATCATGAGTCACTTTTTTTGTCTCTACTTTTTCCTTGTCAGCATTAGTCACAAGTGTGTATAGTGGTAAGACTAGAGTACAGTGTTAGTCAACAATACCAGGTTTTCTTTAAACAGTATTAGCAGTGTTGCCTATGAATTATTCACTACATTTGCCCCATTTTTTTCAAGATAAAACATTAGTTATTTTAACTGTTTAATGCATTTAAATCGGAACAATATCCTGCAGTCAAAAAACCTCTTTAATTATCTGTTATTTTTATAGTTACAACACTATAAACTGCCTGTATAAGAAATCAAATAACCAAACTGCATATAAATTATGAAGCATTATAGATTTTTTACCATTCTGATTCCTAGCAGTAACTTTAAGTAAGAGGGCATTGTGCAATAGTTAGTTATTCCCATGTTCAGCTATTTAAAAGCTGCTTTAACTTGTCTGTTCGTCACTGTATATAACTATTCCTAATCTAATACTAGATATTATTCTATTATGTTCAGCCTGATTTATATGATTATAGCTGGTGACAGCTTACTGCCTCTACTGAATTAGGTGAGATTTACACTCAATGTAAGCAAACTTTACTGTCAGTTGATCTTTTTTCTTTTTCATTATTATTATTATTATTGGAGGGGATTCCATTTTATGGCATTTTTTGGAGATATCAGAAATGAGATCATTTTCTTTTAAATACCTTAAATGGGTGTCTACTCTATTCTTACCACAGGACTCATTGAAATAACTTGGTACACGGCAAAACTCAGACGCCAGTCCTGCAGAGGAGTAGTCCCCGCGCTGAAGGGAGCGTGCCCCCTCCTGCCTGCCCCTTCCCAGACCCACATCTTAATCCATCACAGTACTAGATTTGTAACTCTTGAGTCATTGGGTTATTATTTATATTGTCAACATTGTGCGAGTGCCTCAGGGACGTAAATGAGCTGGAGGTGCAAATAGATTCCAAAAGGGTGCAACAGACACAGTGTATTTCCCTGCCTCTTGTTTTTGTATATTTTTGCTACTTGGTTTTGCTTTTGTCCTGGCTATTTTATGCTCTGTCTCCATTGTCTAAGATTCAGTGTCCTGTACTAGCATAAAATTCCCTTAACCAAAGTAATGGGGAAAAAACAACATTATTTTTGTTTTAGGTTTATTTATACTATATACTGCATACAGTACTTTAAATACCAATTACAGTGCAATCTTTTATTTATTGTAAAAAAAATAAAAAATAAAAAGTGTACTTATGTACTAATCCCCTCCCTGCCCTCCCTGTAGCATGTTATATTTTGTCTGTTTTATACTGTCGTACTTTAGGTCAACTTTTTACCTGGCAGCATTCCTAGTAGTATTAATCTTCTTACATTTTCTTGTGTTTTTGAAGATGGGAGCATCTAGTACATTAAATGCCAAAAAAAACCCATTATCAGTGATTCAAAAGTTTACATGTATCCAAAAACATTATCATCTCTGGAAAGAAAAGTGCTAAGATCAATGAATTATTCTGTGTGCCTCTCTAGATGTAGCAAATATTAGAAATGTTCTGTATTTTGTTATTGACTATAATTAGTTTAATTTAGCCTTGCAAACTAATGGCATTGAGCTAAATATATTTTTTTTGTTTGTTTTGCCAAAGTCATGGCTTGTCAAATTTATTTACATCTTATTTAAATTTATTTGTGATACGAAACTTTGTGACCTTACAGCTGTATTCTGTGAGCAAAGCTTACACAGCTGTCTTCAGTGGAGGGGAAGAGTGTATTTTGTAAAACAATGAAAAGACTGCTAGTTTGGAAACCCAGAAATTTGAATAGATTCCCTTTTTTTATTTTTGGAATATTGTTTCAGCAGTGCTGCTGTGAAATCCAAGCTTTGACACCTTTTTACAAAAGAATGCTTTGATTAAAAAAAGAGGAAAAGAAAAAACCACTTTGCTTTAGAAGATCTGATCCATTTTGCAAGTTTGAAATACAGTTGATGCTAAAAGCAGCAAGCAGAAGTGTAATGAAGAGCAATGGGTTACACTCCCAGCATTTGTCATTGCTAATTTGTTTGGTGTCCCTTACAATCACGCTAACGAGAACGCCCAGCCCAGCCCTGCGGTTATGGCTGGGACAGGCCCTAAACACGTCAATGTGTCGTTTTTTCAGTTGGTGTATTCTGCCGTAGCGATCTGGTTGTCGTTCATGTGTTAACAGCGAACTAAAGCATTGCAGATGGCTCCCGTGTGCCTCCCCCCACCGCTGCCCCCTCGTCCTTCCCCGCACATCGCATCCGGTTGCGGGCATTGGATCCAGCCCCAGGGCACTCTGCTCTCAAAGAAATTAACAACAACCACGTCAAAAAGAAAGGTAGAAAGAAACACTAAATATTTAAATCTCTTAACGAGGGAGAGATGGTTTTTTTATATTGTTCTGCCTTTTTCTTGATGAACTTGAAACGTTTTTCTAATCCTGTTTGTTGGCTACAGTAGCTCAGTATTCAGTGTCATGATTGAGAAGTGCCCTAACTGAATGTGTATGAACCTTATCCTTGCACAGTTCTTTAAATTGAAAAAAAGAAAATGTTTTTACCTCACTGTGGGAACATACATTCCAAGCTTTTCAACTTTAAAAAAAAATAATCATAAGTTTTCTTGTATTGTAAATTTTAGACTATTTCATATGCATTGTATTAAAACTGCCATATCAATTTTAATGTATAGATTTTGCAAATACTACACTATGTATGTAAGACTTAACTGTATCTGTAGTGTATATGTAATATATTTATGCCCAATAAATGTTTTAATTCTTTCTGATATTACCAGGAGTTTTCTTAATCGACTACAGCCTTCCCATGGCCCCAGCCTGGCGGGTCAGTGGTGTTACTCCAGCCTGATACAGGAGACGTGGGTTTGACTGGGAATGTTTTTTATTTCTAACTGGAAGGGTTTTGTGTTATTTGTGAAGCATTTGCTGGTGTGGCTCAGCATAACCTGTTCTTAGACTGAGCTAAATATGCTGTGTATTATATATACGTTAAATACCCACCCCCAGAAGGGTGACATTCAGCCAGGCTGTCACCCATACTAGCGTCTCTGGCTGCTGGTGCTTGCACGTAAGCATCATCCAGGTGAAGGCCAAATCTCTTCTCAGGTGAGCTGGTTCACTGCCTCCTGCGTCTCTTCGGCCATGGGCAGAGGCAGTCGGGTGGCCGAGGTCGCACAGCGCGGGCCATGCAGTTTGCTTCCCTTGGCAGGGCTGATTCACAGCAAGTGAAAGTCTGTAGAGATCATCTTTAAAGTCAGGTTTCTGTGGTGTCTTAATCGCTGCTTTTAAATAGCTTACGTGAAAATTTAAGGCTGGTAAAAAAAACCTTAGATTTGTAATCTCTTAAACACTTGAACTGTCAGAACTTTTCACTTATTTGTTAATTACACACAATAAATTCAATTACTCATCATAACGAATTAATCTAGTATATATACATGTTTCTTGGCAAATGTTAATGTTTTTTGTTTAAACAGCCTTTCTTCAAATCACTGCATAAATCCAGCATTTTATTTGTTTGTCTTTTTAATTACTGCAATTTACAACATGAGTGGGTTTTTTCTAAGGAAATACAGTCACTTTTTTTACTTCATTGGTCAGCTGTTTTTTTATCTAAACAGTGCTTGCCAAAACAATCTCTCTTTAACAAAAATCTTTTAAAATTGACTCCAGAATAGTAATTACCACTTTGGTATCTGAAGGGATCTTTTTCGGTAGTTCCTGGTTTACAGCTTTGCCTTGAGTGTCTGCAGAGCTGGTGGAGCACAGGTAAAGCCCATGGGAGGGATGGAGGATTTAGGGATTTGCTGTTTGAGCTGTGAGTGTTGGCTTGTGATGTTAAAACCCACAAGTCTGTTGCAAAGGTACTGGGTCCCTTCCCCACACTCAAACTGGGCACTGGTGGGATAAGTAGTCCTAAGTTTCTGATGGATTTTGTTTTACAAGGAAATGACGAGCAAGTTGTAACCGAGCTTGGGCAGTTTTGTGTGTGCCAGTATCTCTTGACTGCTCATACTTGTTGGGAGGAAAGTACCTGCTTTGAGAAGTTTTGAAACAAGAGCATGGGCTCTGTTACATGTTTCTGTGGCCTTACAAATGACCTCTAGGCTGGTGCGGTGGTTGGACGTGGACCATGGTGCATCTCACAATTTGAGCAATCTCTGAGTCTGCCCACTGCAGTGTGGTCTCTAGGTCGGTCGTTGCTGTTTCTATAGCAGCAGCAATTCTTTCTCTTCTCAGTAATCAAAGAGCCTGTTCATAAATGAAACAGGGAGCATTTGTTTTGCTTTTGACTTCAGCCACTGTTGCAAGTTTGGAGCGTGTTTGGTGTGGTGGGGGGAGGTGGGCCCTGTTCCAAAAGGGGGTGTCAATGAGAAACCAGTGTTTGAAAGCAAGGTGCAGCGTGATCTGAGCCACCCACTCATGAGGACAAACAGGAAAGCAAACGGGGTCTGGAGGTAGCGTCAGTCCGTGCTGTTCACCTCCTGCAGAGCTCTTCCTGCCAGACACATTCCAGTCTTCAAATTTTAGGAGATGCTCAAATTCAGCCTACTATAAATAGCACTTGCTTGCAGGGAGGTAGTTCTTAACTCCAGCCTTTGTGTAAGGGGGTTGAGGCTCTTCCGCTGCCGCCTCCTCCTCCTGTGTTGAAATGCAGCAGAGGTATTTGAAAATACCCCTAGAAATGAAATGCTGGGGGAGCTCCAGCTAATAGGCCTCCAGGGTGTGCTGCACCAAACAGCATGGGCTGAACTGCTCCTCCGTTGGGCTGGGCTCAGCATGGCCGCCTCAGCTGGGGATGAGCTTGGCCAAGTGCTCAGAGGTCTCCTGTCACTTAGGGGTTTGCAGCTGGAGAGTTGTTCCCCAGGGAATGCTGTTTTTCTCATCTGAAGGGAGGGGTGGTGGTACCTCACACACAGGGAGAACACGGTGGTATACCACTTTCTCAGCATGGGGCAGGGGGAAGGTCCATCAGGACTGGGAGACGAGGGCGAATGGCAGTGGCTCCAGTCTGTGTCCATCTCATGAGTGATCTAAATCGCTGCTCACACAGTCCTGGCGTGTTTGTGTCCTTTTGCTGAGGGTGACAGGTGACACGTGGGAGTTAAGCTGGTAGAAAATGGGGGGGGGGAAGAGTCTTGATGCTTGCGGCCCACTCAGATTCCCTCCTGAGGGAAACACAGGCCTCTCCCAGAGGAGATCCTCAGCTCCATCTGCATCCATCATCAGCTGATGGAGCTGAGCTGCTCAGCTCCTGCCAGACCCAGACCAAAACATCTTCCTCTTCGACTGCTTGCCTGTGTGCTTGTTCAGGATTAAACAAGTGCTACAAAAAGAGATGAGTTCATGTTTTTAAAGAAGTCTCCAGTTTCAACCTCATCTTTACCCCCTCACGCCAAACCTAAATGGATCTTTGGCGATCTCGGCAAAGTGTGAGCAATTTATGGACCTGAGAAATGGGGTGATTCCCTGCCCCAGCATCAATGACATCTACATTAACAGGATGGTTTTGTTAGACCTGTCTGCACCCAAAGGTATTAGAGAAAAGTTAGAAGTAAATTCTTGTG
This sequence comes from Mesitornis unicolor, assembly GCF_000695765.1. Lineage (NCBI taxonomy): Eukaryota > Metazoa > Chordata > Aves > Mesitornithiformes > Mesitornithidae > Mesitornis > Mesitornis unicolor. The sequence goes on from NW_010157375.1 coordinate 196,157, forward strand.
GAAATGTTACGTATAAATTGTATTTCCTGTGCAAATCTTGTTCTAGAATTATTGCAGAATTATTATGATTTATTGAAGTGCGGTAGAATTGTATTCTCTGTCTTTAATATTCACCTGCCTTGGAGTGAAGATATAAATGTCATCCCTTATTCTTCTCAGAAATGAGAACCACAAATAAGTAGAGAGGAGGATATGGACACTTTGTTTCAACATTTTCATGGCTGAGCAGAAAAAGCCAGCTGAGATCCCTTGAAAGGGTGTTTTCATCTGTACTACATTTAATAAGTTCTAAAGGATGGCATCTGTTTCTGCTTTTCACAATTGTTCTCTTGCAGTGTGTAGATTCTTGGCTGGGTGAACTAAAACAAGAGGTTTCACAAGATGCTTTCAAACACAGTGGATTAGCCTGCTATCTGCTGTTATTTAGGTTGAATGCGCTGTTATTAGTTTGAGTAGTTCTGTTTCTGGTACTAATTGCTGGCATAAATGGTATTGCTTGCAATCAAAACTATTTTTAGGTCTACTAGCATGGTTAATAAATAACTGCTTGGGTCAATGTGCTCAGCAGATGTCATTTCTTGGTAATTTTATTAGCTCATCTCTCACTTTCTGTCATATGAAAGCTGTTATCCTCTACAAATAAAACAGAGCAAACAATAGGGAGGCAGAGGTCTTGTGAGGATTAACGTGTGAAAAGAGTCGAGAAATTCACCCTAATCCAGTGCAAATATTGTATTTATTAATTTATAGCTCAAATGCCCTTTATGCTGTGAGCTGGTCAGGATGTCCTAGGTTCAAGAGCTCTGCAGCACCACAGATGTTCCCATTCCCGGTGGGGATGCTGCTCAGTGCCTGCCCATCCATCACTGCAGCTCATCGGGATTCGGCACACTGAGAGAAGGGGTCTCTGCACCCAGCAATGTATAATATTCCCTGGGGTGCTGCTGTATGGACTTTGTACAGAGTAGGTGTAGCCCTAAAATTGCTGTTGTTCTGGATCACAGTGCTTTAGCTGCTGTTGCTCCCATCTTTGCCTTCTCTCCAGCACAGAGGCCAGGAGTTTCTTCTGCACATTGCAGCTCTGTCTCATGTCCTTCTTGTTTAAAGCCTGATGTGATTGACTTCAGTGTTTTGAAATCAAAAGCATCATAGCTGTACAAACCTTTGGTTATTCTCTAAATAAGCCCTGCCTGGGCAGTGATGGTGCAAGGCCTATCCATTGACTTGCATCGGCCCGCCTTGCAGAAAGGGATATTTGATATGGCTCTCACCACAGCCTGTGGCGATGGCACTCCTCTGGCTACACAGCAGACTCCAAATTACACTGTGACGTGGGAAATCAGGACAGGACCACAGCAAAGACTGGGGACAGAGCAGGTAAGTACAAACCTCTTGTGGGTTTTGCCACTGCAGTAAGAGTAGCTGGTCCGAGGTGACTTTGTCCAAGGCTGGGGCAAAGAGGGGCAGCATCTCTGCGAGAGGCATCAGTCAGCCTTGCGGGTTTGCTTTTCATGAGAAAGAAACCACTGTTGTGATCTGAGTATATCTGACATGGGTTTGTTTCCTTATATATTGGCATTAGACCGGACATGCTCATGCAGCGCCCCAGGCAGCTGCTCCTCCAAGGGGATGAGCCCCTCACCAGCGCATGTCTGCCAGAGCCAGAGCACCAGCCAAGACACATGAAAGGAAGCCCTTGGGCTGTCCACCCACTTCCCAAACTAACAATAGTTCAGTGGGCTCAAAACTACACATTAAATCAAAACTAGCTCAGAAGATTGCACCTTTTGCAGCCCCACGCCGGTGCCCCTGGCACAGCACAGCCAATTTTACAAAAATCAATCGCATTGTCACCGCTTGATAAAAATATCACGGTGCTATCGACTGGGCAGAACACGCGCCCACATGGGATCATGAATATTGGCTTAACTTTTGGTGAGAATTTGTAGTCTGAGTTTTTGCTGCCTTTTGTAATATTGGTGTGTTGAATCTATTTAAGTCCCTGCACCTCGGAGCTCATCGTGCTGTGGGCTCATTGCAGAGCGGACGCGTGGTGTTAGGATCCCTGCCGGCCTGCCCTAATGAAGTATGATTCGCAGCACCGCATCGTCAGCGGAAGGAGGCTGTGCAAGGACGAACAATCAGAATAAAGGCTTGGAAATCGCCATGCCTTTTCTTTCTCATGGACAGCACTGCAATCATGTGAAAAATTAATCAGAACATGAGAAAAAAGGAAGTAACGCTCTTCTCTTTTGATCCAGCAGCATTCAAATGGGGCCAAATGCTGGCAGAGCATCTCCTGTGCCCTCCGAGCAGCCTCTGAAGTTAAGCATGGAGTACTTTATTTCTGAGAGCGATTTTATCTTACGGATTCGCACACGTCACCAAACCCCCATTTCACTCCCAGTGAGGGAAACAAAGCAAACGTGGAGAGCAATAAAATGCCTTCATTGCCAGGTGTTTTATCTCCAAGTACAGCCAGAAGAGCAGCCTGTGGGCTTTCAGATGGGTGTATCTGTGCACAGAACAAGAGAGCAGTAGATTGGCAACCAGGCAACGCTCACTTTAGTTGTTATTTAGGAGTTGGTACCCTCCTAGTGAGAGGTGGACTTGGGGTCCAGGCACTGGTCTCACCACTGATGTCTGTTTGGTGCCAACCCTGTGTGTGAAGGACGTATGTACTTGTCCATTAATGCCCCAAAACACAGGGAATACTAAAGAGACTGGGGATTGCTCACATCCTAGCAGGCAGTTTGCACAATGCTTATAGTCCTCTGTCTGAGGCGGGCTATGTTATATATATATCATTATATATAAGAAGCATATTCTCTTGCTGAGCAAAACCAAGTCAATGTATTTTCAGGACTCAGAGCAGCTTGCAGTCAGTGTCACCACATGCAGCTCCAAGATAAAGTAGAGGCTTCTTGGTTTGGGGTTTTTTTTGGTCCAATACAGGTTTAATGAGAGGCTCTGACTTTTGCTTCCATTTGACAAGTTGCAGCGTGCACCGCTCTGCAGCTCAGATCAGAAGGGCAGTAACATGCAAGCACTGGGCTTGGAAGGGAACAGAGACCTTTCTGCTGGGAGCAGCGCTGAGAAAGCCTGTAAAAAGCCTCCCAAACATATTAATTACACTTGATAATACTGATGTACTTTATTGTATGCTGGAGTGGAACTGTATTAAGGCTCAACAGCAAGCAGAAGTGACTACTGCTCAGCAACATGTAAACCTTCGTTAATGTAAGATGGGTTAAATTTATCTGTTTTTTCATTCTCTTTTCCTACACCTGCATGATCACAATTTGGAGGCAAAAGACAAATCATGACCAAATATCCACTTTTACGGGTTTTTTTGCTAAACAGCAGCAGCCAGGGCTCCTGGACACTGACACTGCAATTTCACCATTTGATAGAGCTGGCAAAGCTGGACCCCATCATCTAAGAAACTGCTTTTGGCAGAAGTTTGGCTGAGGACATGGCCCGTGAAGCCAAACCCCTGAAGGTTTTACCTGCCTCTTGCCAGAAATCATGTTTCAGAGTGAAAAGCCATTGGCAAGTGCATCTGCATGAGGAAATTATTTTGGTGCTGTGAAGTTCCTGGTGTTTGAGCAGAGCTGGAAAGTAGCCTGCTGCGGTACCTCAGGTGAGAGGAGATGGCTGGTGGTTAGGGGGTGCACCACCGCCCAAGGTGAGTGATGGACCTGCCTAAATGAACAGAGAGACTTCATGTCAATGCTCTACGAGCTTCCAGCTCCTCCAGGCACTGCCTGCGTTGTGGCTGGGCAGCGCGGAGCTCCAGTTTAATGTGCCTGATTGGCAGCAGATAGGGTAAAACAGTGTAAATCATGCCAGGTGCTCCCAAGGCATGCCAGCTCCTGCAACTGCATCTGCTGGATATGCATCCATCTGGATCACCCACAGGATCTCCTGGGAAGCTCCTGCATGTGTAGAGGCTGAGGGATGGGTGTAAGAGTTCGTGTGCAGCTATGGATCCCACTGTAAGTGTACATGCTGCCACAGCCGCTGGTCCGCGTTCGCTGGTTGTTATTGAAGGTAGGGATGCAGCAGAAGGGCTTTGGCAGTGTAGCCTGCATTTCCTTGCTCAGGCTGAGCCATCCCAAGGCTGCAGTGTCAGCCAGAGGTTGTTTATATCCCATCTAATGCTTATCTTGGGCTGCTATGCTGAGCACTCTGGCAGCACAGCTTGGAAACAGAGGTGATGCTCAGAGCTGCCTGCAGTAGCCCACAGCCCATAATGCCCTGGGGGGAGGTGAACAGTCCTGCACCTCACAGCTCTCACGTAGTGTGGTTTGCGTGAGGAGTTAAACATCAAGTGCTTTAATTTGCCTTTTTTGCGGAAAAAAAAAAAATTTGTAAAATTGGGCTAATATTGTTCACAAAAAGTTGTGAGGGTAAAATCTTACTGTGTTTTCAGCTGCAGAGAGGAGGAGGTACATGCAGGTAACAACATGGGCATCATTAGCATGGAAGGAGTTAGATTTTTCTTTTTTTTAATATACCTAATTTTTAACTTTTTCCTCAGGATGGAATTTACCTTCCCAAAGCCACAGGGTTTTTGCAAATGATACAACATGCATGGAAGCTCACCAGAAAACATTGACCAAAGGGCTGGGAGGAGCTGCTGACAGCCCTGTGAGGAACATGCTGACTGATGGGAGCAAGTTTGGGGGTGGCTCAGACAGCAGCGCGTGACTGGTGGCCTTCAAACCTGCAAAGGGACCATGAGCAGCTGCCATGGCCACCCGCCCTCTCACATCCCCACACTGTGCCCTTGCCCATCAGCAGACAGACAGGGAGGGAGTCAGCTGCAGCGCCTTAGCTACAGCAGATCTGTGATGGAGAGGAGGCTTTCCTGGATATTCGGGTACCTAACAGCTGCTGCTTTAAACAAGGCTTATGCAAATGGCATTTGACACAAACTTACATAAATGCTGACTATCTGTCAACTCAAAATTTGACGTGTAGGTGCTATTTTTCAGGTGTGTTTTATTTTTGGCAAGAAATACAATAGGACATGATTTTCAGCTTGTGCATGCCTCCATCAAACGTACTTTTCTAAAATGAATTAAGCTTTCTGGTAAAGTGCTTTTCACCTATTTCATCACCAATTTAACATTTTGCCAAGAAATAAAATGCAGCCAAATTGTTCCTGTTTATTTATGAAGCTGTGAGACAAAATGTAGAGTCAGAAAAGCTTTTAAAACTTGAGCTGTGTAATGAATGAACCTCCAATTATGTCCTATACGGGCTCCTCGCATACAGTGAGAACGTACCAAAATTTTGACTTGTAAAGCCTCTATACATTTTTTTTTCAGTCAAAATTGCAAAGGTTGTTCCTAAAGGGGAGAGTTCCCAGCAAGGTAGCCTATGCTTGCCTGTGCAAAATCTGGTAGGGATGAGGCATGGGGAACCTTGCCCCATGTAACTGTCCGGGATGAATTCATGATCCCTGGTTTGGGCTGGCTTCAGGGAGCTGCCCTTTGGTAAAAAATGCTATTGAAATCTTGAAGTTCTTTCTTATGGCTTGGGCAATGACCCTGGAGCCAAACAATGCCAGATTCCTCCATCAGTGCTGCTGAGGAGGTATTTATCTTTCTGGAGGCACCTGACAATACTCAATTTTATGATGCAAAAGTGAAGGTTATCCAGGTAATTATTTTTTCTCTTATTTTCCATATAGAAGCCGTTCATTATGCACTGGTACCTGTTTGCAGAAGCAGACCACGTTCACCATCTGGAGCCAGCACGTGCCAGTAAGTGTGACTGCACTGACGCTGGCATTTCTGTATAGAAAATGCAGATTTCTACATACGGGGGGATGCAAAATTAATGGATGGTGTAAAGCCACTGGAGGAGTGACAGCCACAGTGTGGATTCAATACTTGAACGCTTCCTGCTAGATCCAAACTATTTTCCTGCTTGTGCAAGATTCATATTGAAGGTGACTACTCTTCCTTAATAAAAATGCACGTATTTTGCTAGACTTAGCCAAATGTCCAATGACTTCCAGAAGAAGTTCCAGAAGAAACAAGTTCTTTTCCTAAGTGAGAAGGAAGGGATAAGTCCTCTCCTGCCCCGCAGTGAGCAGCCAGGACCCTTCTTTCTGGCTTTTGTGACCTCAGCTTAAATGTTTTAAATTCTTCTATACACAAAGTTGTGGTGATTTCAAAGTCTTGGTACAGTTAAAATTTACAGTCTCTCCTGATGAAGGGTTAGATTGAATGAAGTTATTTTTATGTTTATAGTTTGTATGCAGAAATTAAGTATGTCTACACAGGACTTTAATGGTACAGTTATTCTGATTTATAAAAAAACAAAAAAAACCCAAACAAATAAACAAAAGACAGAAAGAAAAACAAAACAAAACCCAAAACAATAAAAAATTTCCAAAAAAAACCCCCAAAACATAGATCAAGTAAGTTATCTGTGTTTGGGAAAAAAATTAAAACCTGATGATGCAGCTTCTCTGCAAGGTAAACACCTCTGTGGGACCATCCTGGCAATGCAGAATTGCTTCCTACAACTGAGACACAGGTTTTACTTGCCCCTTGCCCTTCACAGGGCAAGCCCGTGAAGTCTCGCCTGCTGTGGGTGATGCTGGTGCCCGTTTCGTACCCCATCCTGTCACCATGGGGGGGCCAACCCTGCTGTGCCTGGCTCCCACGAGGCAAGGAGAGGTGCTCCAGCCCGGGTGCAGTCACGCCACAGCCTCCATCAGCCCGGTAGAGTTATAAAGGGTCTCATCGCTTTATTTCTTTTACACATTTAATACCACAGGCACAGCTGAGATTTGAAACAGTTATGTGACGCCAGGCTTGTGATCGGTTCATTTACACAGACATGTAATCAGTGAGCTTGCATCTTCACAATCCTTGCAAGATTCCCGAAGTTCTTGTTTCCCTGAGTTGCATGACATCTGCCATCTGATCTGTTTTTTAAGTCAATGTGCGAGGGAACAAAATGGATAACAAAGCGGTCATGGTTAGAGATTAAATGGGAGATGACACCACAGCGCTGCTGCTCGTTTGACCCTTAATTTACAGGTTTGTATACATCAAACCTGTGCTTGCTGAGATTGGCACTGAGATAGGCTCAGGTGCCACCCGAGGGGCAGCAATTGCTCCCTTGGCCCTGCCAAAGCACTGGGTGCTGTAAAAGTCACAGAAAACACAGAAGAGCCCAAATTCTCCTTTGAGTTACACCTGAGCAGCACCATCAGCGAAAGGTGCAACAGGTGGAAAATGGCCTGTCAGCATTAACGGGGGTTTGGAGGCAGCAGGCCTTTTGCTAACAGACAATTCATTATGGAGAATCAGCTGTGGCCCAGCTGGTAATAAATACGAGACCAAAATAGAAAGCTGCTATTGCATGTGCATGCTCCGAAGCTCTGTTAGCTGGACCACAGAATCTGCGTGTTGGTGTGACTATAGCTGCAATGTAAGACATTAGTAGCGTAAAGGATGGAAATTCTTCTGGTTCACTTTTTTATGGCATACTTGAGTTATAAAAATCAATTTAATTTAAGATTTTTTTATAAATCAAGTATGAGAATGCATCTGCCTGTGTGTTTTAATGCAGATTTTTCTATTTTTCAGGTCATATTGGTTAAAAAATTTTCTGAATTTGATGCTGCAGCAAACCAGTACAACCGCACACTGGGCTTTCTGGGGATATGTGGTACTGGTAAGCGGCTGATATGCTTTAAACAGAACCAAGGGCTGTTTTACAGGCTGGAGACTTGTCCTTAGCAGACTTTGGGGACACGGTGGTGTGGGGCATAGGGACAGGCAACCACAGACTTGCTACAAATATTGAAACAGCTAAAAGCTTCCAAGTTCAAATGCATGAAGTTGTTCACAGTCAAGCTAAACAGAAGAAGTACGGATGATTTAGCTAGTAAAAAAAACGACTTTGGTGGGAAATTGCATTCCATATTTTTATAGCATCACTGCAGTCCTGAAGTCAGCACTGTCCTTGTCCCACTGAAATATATTTTAAAAAATATTTCAGTACAGTCATGTTCTAAGCCACTTCTGTGAAGGTATTTTTTTAATTTGCTTTCTACTAGGGTATGACATGAAGGTCATTTAATTTTAGCGTGCTTAAAAAGTACCCATTTTATTTCTCCTTTTCTTTTTTAAGAAATAATTTTCCTCCTTCAGAGAAAAATGTTAGTTTATTTAAAAATCAAGATTATGAAAAGTGTATCAAATTCCATGTTTACTACTCCAAGAAGGCAATTCAATTTTCTCTCTCTAGGGTCCAATTATATGCTAGCAAAATTCTTAGCAAAACTAAAAGTAACTCTGGAAAAATTTGGCTCAAATTAGCTGCTACTGAAGTCATGCAAACCCTCAAGTGAACTGGGCTACCTTTGCCTGTGAAGGATGGTCAAGCCTAGCTCTCCTGCCAAAGTCAATATTAAAAAATCATGGGCAAGAGCAGCAGAGAAATAATACTTGAGTGTTACCAAATTCTACGATCACATGCCTCCTTTTATAGTCTCAAAGTTTAGTTGTTCTTTTCTAAATCTGTAACTGCCTACATTACATCTTTCAGCAGTCCCAAAAGATGACAAAAGTACGGCTTTAACATCGCTATTTGTGTTTCACATCCTCTTTCATTATGGCTTTCTGGGGGATACCGGTAAGTGATGCTCTGGCGCGGGAAATCTCGTGTCATGTAATAACGCTCGACTCTGTCCAAACCCGCGAACCTTCTTGCTTCGTGCTGGAAAGTCTTTTCTTTGGCAGGGGTTTGAGTCCAAACAGGCGGCAAGCGGCGACCCGGTACTTCTTGGACATGATGTTGTAAAGGATGGGGTTGATGGCTGCGCTAAGGTAGAAGAGGACGAAGGACACCAAGTTGCAGTACTGGCTGATCACGGCTATCTCCAGGGATCCAGCTTCAAAGGATTTGGAAAATAAATATCGTCCTACGTGAAAAGGCAACCAGCAGAGTATGAAAGCAAATACCACCACAACTAAAACAAAAACAGCAGAAGAAATTGTGTTAAGTATGAGTATTAAAATATGGGTGATTAAAATCCTATTTTAAAAATCTATTTCTTTAACAGATTAATCACAACATATGAAAATGTGTCCTGTAAGTTTTCGGTTTTGTGTCTTTCAGTACCTTCTCTGAGAGTGTAAGTTAGCAATACTTAATACACACTGATCATATCTAAACATGTATAAATATCTATTAGTTGTGCCTGTATATTGCACAACTAAATCTGATGTATAAAACTTCTGATCTGTAAAACCTATGTTTTCTTAAATAGAGAATTATAGAATCAAAATGGTGACAGAAAGCATAACAATCTATCATCTGAAGTGTTTAACAATAGCAAATTTTATAGAATGTGATAGGCTCAACACTGTGGTTTATAATGAAGAATGTAATCACTGGGAAGCAAAATTACTGAAGGCAAAGTCTCCAAAAATAAAACAAACAACCTGAATGTGGACTTGTAAAGCCCAAGCACCAAGGTAAGAACAGAAGAGTGGTGCACCCCTCCAGTTTTTGGAACATGAGTTACTCCAAGAAGAGTAAAACTAAATATATAGCATATAACTGCAGAAATATAGTTATATAGTATATCTGTGATTTTATACTATCACTATGGATGCATTTATATGTAAATATATTGTGTGTAGAATAACAGAAATGTGTGTTACACTAGCTAATCTGAAATCCCATCCTAGAGAAATGGAAACATTTTCTGTTCATTTCCTGTGTGTTATTGACCTTTAATATTTTACATATTGCTTTGAGTGTAGCTATTAATATACCAGAGAGAAAATCCAGAAAACTCAAGCAAGGTTTATTTACATTCTCAAGCATTTTTTTAACAGTTAACCTGTTCTCTCCTGTTAGCAATCCCACTTGCTCAAGCCACAGTGTATAATAAAATTGAAAGAGCAAAGAGGGTTCCCAAGTTTAAATGGATTCTTATGCAGGACTTACAGTGAACGCTAAAGCACAGAGCTGAGCTTCAGGCTGTGTTTTCCAGCTCTGCATTTTCTTGAGCCAACCACTTCCATTTTGCCTTGGTATCTTCATCTACAATACTCAGATGTTTCCCTAGCTCACAAGTGGAGTTTAATCCATGCAATGAATATTACCATGATGGTCATTATGACCAGGATTTTAAGCATAGTCAATGTTTTCACATGTAGGCGTGCATATCCCTAGTCAGGCTTTTGACAGTTCAATCTTCACGCATGCAGAAGCATGTTGATTTCATTAGGAAGGTGCTATGGTAGCTCCTTTGCAAGCCAGGCTATACATTAGGTGTTTAATTACAGACCTAGAAGCATAACCTTTCACTACAAGAAGTGTTGATGCTAATCCCATTTACTTGATGTTCCATGACTTGCTAAAGTCTTAGAAAGTGCCTTCTAAATTTTAAGCAGAACATTAAAACAGAGAGCAGACTGTACTGAGCATCTGCTCATACCGAACCCTTACTTAACTTCTTTTCTTTCCATCAGACACCAGACTGTTACCATTCAGAGAGCACTGGCTCTCTGTCAGAGGCCAGTCTTGCCACTGCTTTGCTGCTCTTAGACCTTGCGAAAGAGAAAAAAAAAATGTCTGAAACATTGTAATGCTTGCAGCAATACTTCAGGGCAGAAATAAACTGCTATTATTTCAAAATTTTTTATGGTCAAGTATACAGAAATATAAACGTGGTAATAATATATGCTAGTAATTTTCTTATTGTAGGTAGAGATTCATAACCCTGAAACTCTAGAAGTGTAAATGATGAATTACTTTCAAGGTCACGCTTACCAGACTGAAGTAATTCTATTGATCATAAAATGTAGTTGAAAGGGCAAAAAAAGGTTTCATTATTCCTCCTGCTGTTCCATAGTAATAAAGTAGGACATGAACAACAAAAATCAGTTAGGCTCTCATTTAATAATTAAGGTACTTAGGACGCCCTGCCACCTCTTCGTCTAGCTCATTAGCCCACCACTTCAACCCGGCTGCGACGAGCACAGCAGAACTGTTGCCCATGAAACCTTCTTCATGCAAAGCATCTCATCCCCACCGAAATCCTCAGGATGATGGGCACTGCGGAGGACTTCTTGCTTGAATAAAAGTACACAGCAGCAGCAGGATTCTGCAGTTTTCAGCCACTGAACTGCAGAACAACTTTTTTGGTTTTGTGCATCATGCACCACATGCACCGACTTAATGTGTTAAAATCTGTGTTTCCATGTGCCAGCAGTAACTGCTGTTTAAATCATTTAGCAATGTAAATATATAAAGTTAGGAATGACAGTGTCTGTTGTCTTGCTCCTGTTTTCTTAAAGCCAGTGAGAATTTACAGGATCACAGACCTCGAAGAAGACACAGTGCTCCCTGTTCAGCACATCCTGGTATTTTGCTAATATAAAAATGCAGATTAATCTTCAAAAGCTTACACAGTTTTGCTAGTAAATAACCCCAAATTGCTAAAACCTTGATACCCTTTTCATATGAAACTAAGTGCACATCATGCCCTGCTTGCTCAGTCTGCAGCTCAACTTGGTGGTTTGAGAAGGGTTTAGTTTTGTTTAAAAATCAAATAAACTATCCTTTTGTAAATAACATCCGTATCCACAACCAAAGAGCAAAAATGTTCAAAAATCTCCAGGGCACCAGCTAATAGTAACTGTAGTGTTTGTCCTTGTCGGTGATTGTTATTAACATTTGTTTAACTGTTTGCGAGTCCTCAGCTCAAACCAGTTAGAAATAAGTCAAAGGAAGAGGAAGAGTTATTCTATTAATACCTTGAGGTGTAGCCTTTTGCATGGAACCTGTTCAACAAATGCTTTCCTTGGGAAGTAACTACAGTGAACCACCAGAGCTCTCCCAGTCTCTCTCTCTCTCTCTCTCACACACACACACACGCACACACACACAAGCCACACACATCCTTTGTTAAAACAGCACAAAGAGTCATACCTAACATTTTCACAGTTTGCTTGTTGTTCTTATCCCTGATGACAGCGTTTGGACCGATGTTCTTTCTCTTTCTCCTCCAGAGCTTCCTTCCGATGAGGCTGTACAACACAGTCAGGCAAAACACGGGCAAGAAAAAGAAGATGCTGGAGGTCCAGACCATGATGGTGAGGAGCCCCGAGCGGATGGCATACTCCGTGGCTCGGCACTCGTTGGTGCTCTGGGGGTTTGTCCCGTTCTCATGCTCGACACCCACCAAGACAAAGATGGGTCCGGCACTAATGAAGGAGATGGCCCAGAGGAAGAGGATGACCAGCTTGACCTTCCCCTTGGTGATGATGACTTTAGCTCGAAGGGGGAAGCAGACAGCTACGTACCGCTCCACGCTGAGGGCAGTGATATTGAGGATAGTGGAATAGGTGCAGCTCTCGCTGATGAACTGGAAGAGCTTGCAGAGGAGGTCTCCAAAGTTCCAGGGCCGGTACTGCCAGAGGCGGAAGAGGTCTAGGGGCATGCAAAGGAAGATGAGCAGGTCGGAAAAGGCCATGCTGGACAGGTAGAAGTTGGTGGTGGTCCTCATGTCCCGGAACCGCGACACCACTAGCATGGTCATGAGGTTGCCGATGATCCCGATGACGAAGAGGAGGACGCAGGCGACGGTGATGCCCGTGAGCACGGGCGCGGGGAAGAGGTGCAGCGGGGGCTCGCCGCCCGTCCGGTTCTCCGCGCCGCGGCCGCCCGCGCTCCCCTCCCGCATCCTGCCGCCGCGGGCTG
>NW_010157376.1:0-17937 GCF_000695765.1 Mesitornis unicolor
CTCTGCCCTGGTGAGACCACATTTGAAATATCGTGTTCAGTTCTGAGCCTCTCAGTTCAAGAAGGACAGGGAATTGTTTGAAAGAGTCCAGTGCAGAGCCACAAAGATGATGGAGAGAGTGGAGCATCTCCCTTATGAGGAGCAGCTGAGGGAGCTGGGTCTCTTTAGCTTGGAGAAGAGGAGACTGAGGGGTGACCTCATTAATGTTTATAAATTTGTAAAGGGCGAGTGTCAGGAGGAAGAAGCCAGGCTCTTCTCAGTGACAGCCAATGACAGGACAAGGGGCAATGGGTGCAAGCTGGAGCATGGGAGGTTCCATGTGAACATGAGGAAATTCTTTTTCATTGTGAGGGTGACAGAGCAGTGGATCAGGCTGTCCAGTGAGGTTGTGGAGTCTCCTTCTCTGGAGACATTCAAAACCTGCCTGGATGCATTCCTGTGTGACCTGGTCTGGGTGATCCTGCTCTGGCAGGGGGGTTGGACTGGATGATCTTTCTAGGTCCCTTCCAACTCCTAATATTCTGTGTGATTCTGTGATTCTGTGATCTCTGAACATCAAGTGTATCCTTGTGACTCCCCTCATGGAGCTGTTCACCTAGAATTTGCCTTTCTTTGTCTACAAGCTATTTTTTATGCCTTTGAAATCCATGAAGAAAGTAATTAGCAAAGATTTTCAAGAAGGGAATATGTTTTTGGCATGGAGATATCACAGGTGCTAATTAACTTAAGGTCAAAGAAATGTAACTGAGAACTTTTTAGATGGTTTCTTTTTTTAAATGTGACTGTTGGAGTAACAAGAAGACAAAATAAGATTAGTAAAGCTTTCTCATTTATTATGCGCAATCTTTGCTGTCATGTAATTATACCTGAGTTAATATTTAAGTTAATTATATGTCAGGTGATGAAGAAACTCAAAATGGAAGCACTAGCATTTCATTCTAGTAAGAATTTTTCCTTTTGAGAGGGAAAGTAAATGGATATTTTATTACTTCTTAACCCCATTTTTGAACAATTACTTACATCTTATTGTATGTGAAGAAACTGAAAAACTTTGTTCTTGATACTGCCGTCAATATTTGTGCTTCTAGGATGAGAAAATATTGTATATATATTCCAAGGGAAACAATTTTATTGGCTAAAGACAACACCTTGAATAAGAATTATACAGATCTTCGTTTGCCAGTACACTACTTGAAGTACTTTTGGTAAATAAAAAGCATATTCACATGTAAAATAATCCCTTCTTTTAGCAACAGTATTGACATTGTGCAGCAAGATACATTGAGATAATTTTGCATACAATTGCTGTTTTCCCATGGTTTATATACTTTAAGAAAGTCTGTTCTTTCCAATGCTAGTGAAAATGTAGTATTTATTTCTTACTTTGACTAAATCCATGAATGAATTTTAGGTTCACAAGTTTAGTCCCACTAACATAGTACCTTTCTACTAACACTATTTTATTATCCCCAAGTACTAGAAGCTGCTGAAAGTGTTTTACATCTGATTTAACTTATTAATCATAGACCAAATTCTGCTGTATCTTCAAAATACTTCAGTATTTCTTTTTGTTCATCTTCTAGAGATGGATAACTTATCTTTCCAAGAGTTATTCATTACAGTGTGTTCAGTTCTGAATTTGTTTAGACGTCAGTCCTGCCCCTCAAGGTGTGCATTAACAATCTGAAGTTGTGCTAGTTTTGGCTGAGATAGAGTTATTTTTCTTCATAGTATCTGATATGGGCCTATGTTTTGGATTTGTGCTGAAAACAGTGTTGATAACACAGGGATGTTTTAATTATTTCTGAGCAGTGCTTACACAGAGTCAAGGCCTGGAGATGGCTGAGCACCCGCCTGTCAATGGAAAGCAGCAAATGAATTTGTTTTGCTTTGCTTGCACACACGACTTTTGCTTTACCTATTAATTTGTCTTCATCTCAACCCATGAGTTCTCTCCCCCTTCCCGCCAGCAGAGAGTGAGAGCAGGTGTGTGATGCTTAGTTGCCAGCTGGGGTTAAACCATGGCAAAGTTTTCGGATGCCCTTCTTCCTCTCTTAATAGCTGAGAAATTTCCAGATTGGTATTTTACCTACAATGTTCTGGCTACAATGTGAAGGAATTAGATTCAGTAAGATCAGAGGTTCCTCCCACTTTTTTTCCCATGACAGTGGCAAGTAAGTAGAACAATATACACAAGGTGGAATTAAGGCCTGATAAATTTTGGACTTGGTCCCTATTCATTTATTCAAGTTGGTTGGAAAAACATCCATTAGAAAAAGAAGAATGATTTATCAAAATAGCGTGCTTTATGGTATTAGGTAGATATTGTTCCCCTTTTTGTTTTACACTAAAAATTTGAGTGTTTGGCAGTCAATATTTCAACATGAAGTGTACATATTTGATTTTTTCTTCCATTTCATTTTCTAAAGTAATTGAAAGTCTTTTTGAAAAAAAATCAAACTTTTAGATATTTATAAAATTAAATTCCATTGAATTGATTTTTTTCTAGACTTTTATTTCATCAATATTTTTAAATTTTATTCCCTCTTAGATACATAACAATTTGAAAACATCTGAATTCTCTTTAAAATGAAATTTCTGATCTCTGCCAAGCATGGACAGTTGCACATGCAAGATGTTAATAAAGTCAGGAATTGGAATATTTCCTTTTTCATACGCAGGTTATTGGTGCACAGAGAAATTATCAATTTCTCAGCTCAGGCTGGTGAATACTTATGAAGGATATAGTTGGAGTTCTTGAAAGTAGGAATTGAAAGCCCAGTGAGTAGGTCATTTAGCCTAAGTTTACAAATTCTAGGTAGATGTCAGATTCTCATTTTATGTTCCAGCTCTCCTGGACATGCATAATCCAATTCAAATAGTTGTACAAGTGTAATGCTGTAATAATGTGAACTAAGACAAGGAAGGCTATATGTTAGCTTATATATTATCTTGGCACCCATAGCCTAGCAAACAAGGCTATATATTAGCTAAGCGACATATTCAGTAACACCAACCCAGAGCTGGCTCAGAGAAGGGTTGGAAGTAAGGACATGTACCAGGCCTATTTCTATAGGCATATTTAATTGGTCTTCCAGGAAAGGACTCTGGTTGATGTGTTTTTTATCATTCACTGACTATTTTAGAAAAAATATAATATTAACTATATATGGCATTTAGAGGACATTCATTTTATTGTTATGCTACTTGTACATGCAGGGATTTCTGGAGTATTTCCATTTCTTCTGCAGTCTCCAATTAAGCAGACAACAACAAAAGGACAAACAGCACCGTTAACAGTAAAAAAAAAGAAAAAAGTATTTTCAGAATAAAACTAAAAGCATTTGCAAAACAAGAACCTTTCTTGTAAACAACTGGTTGTCTTCTGAACACAGCATGCTGAGACCTCACAGGCAACAGCAGAGCTGCTCCAGGCCTCTTGCAAACAGATCTACAGTTCTTTTAAGTTACTTTTCTTCCTCTTCATATTCTCTTGTGTGTATGCATGTTGATGACTGACTCCCAGTTCAACACACCACTGTGTTGCTGCTCCAGAGACGCAAATATAAGTGCAATGAATAGAGCAATCCCACACGCAAAAGCCGTTCTCAACAGAGAAAAATGCCTTCAATAATTAATGAGAGAAAAGGACGTGGAACCACTAAATCCAGCCTGAAGTTGATTACAGAGCTGTCAGTCATCTGCAGGGCAATGTAATGAAACAGAGCAACTCTGCAACCAGGATATGTATGAAAGTCATTTCCTATCACTTCTGCACATTTTTTATGGTCTATAAAACTGACAATTGGATTATTGAAAAGAAAAACTGATGAAATATGTCTGTTTTGAATGGGAACGTGTCTCACTAATACAGCCTGCACACCCTTTTTCCTATTTTTATCTAGACTTCAGGAAATAAGTTATTCAAATATATTTAAATGAGATTTCTACCCCACCACTATAGTTTTATACTGCCTCATCTGTTGTGTCGTGAACATAAACCAACATAGATTAAATTTATATTTAATTATTTTGTTACTCATATATCCTTCTATTGAAGACATATCCCTAAAATGGCTGTCTTGTGATTTTGAAACCTTATACTGTTTTTGATCTGAAGCAGAATTCAAATCAGTTACTCATTACTAATAAACAGGTAAGCCTGCTACCAGGGAAATTTTTGGT
The DNA here is from genome assembly GCF_000695765.1 of Mesitornis unicolor. Taxonomy (NCBI): domain Eukaryota; kingdom Metazoa; phylum Chordata; class Aves; order Mesitornithiformes; family Mesitornithidae; genus Mesitornis; species Mesitornis unicolor. Next base: position 4,186 of record NW_010157376.1, read on the forward strand.
TTAGAGAAACAAAAAATACTCAGTTCTACCTTTTTTCTGATTGTTTCATTTTTTCTTTGAGATGATCTAATGGAAGCTTCAAATTCCTTATGAAATCTCATTGATGTGATCAAATGTAATGTGGTCTGCACACAGATGGTTCTAAAAGTGCAAGGTTACACATTTGTCTTTCCAGAGCAAGTCAGTAGTGTCTATACTCTAGTAACATGTCAGAATAGGTGTAATTTGAATTGTCATATACCATGTGAAGTCTTCTAAAGAACTGAAAACATTTCTGAGGATTTTGTCTGGTTCTGCTATTATTTTTTCTGCTATTCTCAGTCTTACTATCTTCAAACACTTGTGGGCAAAAATCTGATTCAAATTAAGTCCATAGTAGTTTTATCACTGATTTTACAGAGTTGAAGATTAGGCAGGACAAAGATTAACTACTGAGCAGAACTATCAGATTGGAACAAGCCCGGCATATCAAATTATTGAACAAATTGAAACAAAGTGAGTGAGTAAGTAAATAGTTCAAATTATGTTTGTAGTGTGCATTTCTTTCCTTTGTGTGGAAGGCAGACATAAGTATCTCACTTAATTAAATCAGTCACCACAAGTAAGCACATTTCCAGATACTTTAATGGCTTGCATCTGCTTATGCTGCAGCAGTAAATTTAGCCCTAGGTTTCATGGCCCAAGCTACAAGCATAGGTAACTATGAGTGCAAAATTGTGCATACAGATGCAAGACACTTTGGAATAAATGTGCATCTTAAAAACTGAAATGCTATACATCTAGTAATTTTAGATAAGTAACTTTTCTGAATTGTGATGTCTTGCTTAAGAATTGCCTTCTTATTTAGCTCAGAAAGCCTATTCTTCAACTTTTTGCATGGTACTTTGGAAAGTATTTGCACTTGACAGTGGAAGGAACGGAATGTGGAAGACAAAGATTTTTGTATACTAACTACAGAATCAGAGACTTCCAGAGCTGAAAGCGTGAGCTGCAGTAGCTTGAGCTAAAAAGTCAAAGTTTTGTATCCAGGAGTTGTAAGAAACCATATTGCCTGTGATCAACACACCAGGAATTTGTAAGACATACTCACCCAGTGATTTCAAGAGGCTTAGGTGAGGAACCAGGTATAATACTGTTGTAATCAAGGTAGAGTGGATATGGAGTTCTAAACAAGATGGAATTTTGGTTGATACTTTTGTGTTAATTTTCTGAAAATAAGAGTGCTTTGGTTGATGCCAGTATGTCATAAGGGTAATGTTTCCAGGCTGGATGCTATTTCCTGATAAACAGCAATATCTGCAAGTATGCAAATGTTTGCGCCACATGGCAGCAACATATCTGTTATGTGCAGCTTGATGATTTAACTCTTACCCAGGTCAGTAGAGATCAAATATTAGCTTGCATCACCTGGCAGATGTTCTGTGACACATAAGGAATTAATCAGCCATATTCTTCCACTTCTCTAGGCATAAATACCCACACCAAATAAAACATGAGACAGGAACATTTTTTTTGTCAGCTTCTAAGGCCAGTAATATTCGTTGTTCTGAACTGATGTACAGTGATAGAAACAGAAGGAAGTGTGACCCTTGACATCCTATATTGACTCTTTTATTGGTTTACAGAAATTCCTCCTCGCTGATCCCAAAGAAAAATGTCAAGACATTGATTTCCTCTTTCCTTAGTATTTCCTTCCCACAAAAGCAGAGCTCTAAGAAAACTATACTTTCTCTTTGTTCTTAAACTGCTTGTCCCCAGCACCAAAGCCTTCTAAAGAATTTTATATTGATTTCCAGCACTCTCTCAAAGAATGTCCCAGGCTATGCTTTTGATGTGTTTCTGGAGTTTCTTCATTTCCAGAGTATTTTGACTGCCTATATTTTGCATTTTCAGTAATACTGAACTCAGGTCCAACACTATTATATGTAATAGAGGAAAACCAGTGCTTTTCTGTTTACAAAATGAAACTATAATTTTTATTTTTCCCACTGAAGGTTGTGTGTAACTGTTAATATATTGAATGGTAGAAGAAAACATACTGCAGGTGATTTGTAGCACTGTAAACATCTTTATCAAAGCTCTAGCCTATTGAGTGATAATGAAGAAATAGGTTAAAATATCAGTTAAAATCTGATTGATCAGTTTGGTACCAGAAAAGCAGTAGGTACACACGTGCTTTCAAATAACTTAGATCCCTAATTGCCAGATCTTGATTCCTTGATTGTCACATGCCACGTATGCTCAAGGTTTTCCTTTGGAATAAATCAACTATATTTCTCCAAGACTACACAAATAAACAGTCCAATCAGTCAATTTCCCCAGCCCATTCTGCAGCATCTTCTACACGTATACATAGAAAAAAAATTATCTCCAAATGTTAGTAGGAACATTTTCTGTCATTTTTTCCCTTCACAGAGCATCTTACAAAAACTGTCAAAATATCTATTTTTCATTTCAAATTGCTCATGTGGAAATTTTTTCTTGTTGAAAGTCAATGGAAAAATACTTTAAAAATAGGAAAAAAGTACTTTTTATGGCAGCATTGTAACCTGGATTTTTTTAAAAAATGTAAGTTTATGAGCAATTTTTGAAGCAGTGGTAATTTTTGTGCTCTGTGGGCTGGAAAATGTTTAAATCTTGAAAATGCAATAAAAAATTCTTGATCAACTCTACTAAAAATGAATAATGTTGGAAAAACAGACCCAAAGTAGAGATGCTTTTGGAGCATAACTCTGTTTATGAACTTTAGGCATTTATAAACCAAAAAATACTGACTTGCTTGAAACTAGTCAGTAATTGCTTAGTAATACATTTCAGTAAGGCTCCTATCCAGCATTCAAGGTGCCATGGTAACTTCTGCAACTGTGGCTATATTTCTGTGAACTTTTGTAGAAAGTTATGATTTTTCCTTTATTTTTGTAGGAGTTTAAGAAAAATATACATATACTGATTCTTGTTTCTGTATCACTGAGTGACTGGGAGGTGGTAAGAGGGATGTTTGTCATCATTCCTTGTAAGAAGCAGGCATCATGCCCAAAAGCAGGTGTTATTACTGCTGTAGGATATTTTGTATAAACACCTTGTGATGTGACCTACATATTCCCACAGCCTCTGGTGAGAATTAATGTTCATGTTTACAACACGACCCATTTCTCCCTGGCTTTTTAGTGCATCAAGAAGCTTGTTAACATCACCAGCTGACTATACCATAATGAGCTGTCCCTTCTTCTCAAGCACTTATACAATGCAGTAGTGTTAACACAGGGTGAGACAGAGTAAGCACAATGTGGAGAAATGCAAAACCTGTTAAAAAGAGTAATTTTGGAACACATAAAGACAGAGCATTGAAAGAGCTGTGACAAAGCCATGTTCTGAGCTCTTTTCAAGTATCTTTTAAGGAAAATTCCCATGCATTCGTATAATATTATTATAATCATTATACAATAATTTAAACTTCCATTTTAATATTCCAGAGTTGTATAAAAGTTCTGTTAATACATTATGTAAAAAGACATAATATTCTTTTTTTTTCCTTTTCTTTTCTTTTTCTTTCTTATTCATAATTGGAGTGAGAGCCATGGAAGGAGATCAGTATGAAAAGCCAGATAGGTAAAATCTTCAGCTGTGGGGGGATTTATGGTATACTCTTTGAAATAAAAGAATTAGAAAGCTAGGGCTGCCTCCTTACAATTTCTACCTTGACATATGTAGAAGAGACATCTGCTAGCAAAGCCCACTGAGGTTGTGTGAGCATTATGTGAAGTGTCAGGGTGTCCTCCTAGCTCCAAACACCCTCCCAAAGTGCTAGAGCTGTTTGTAAGCTCTCAAGAAGCCACCTCTGCTCAGTGTTTAAAGGGCTGTCACAAGCTGGAATATTTCTGTTCCCTTTTCCAGTGAGCTACAGCAATTATTCCCCAGAAAATTCCTTTGTGCTCTCCTTTCCAATGATAATTCTCCGCAAGGACAGCCAAACACCTTGGGAAAATCAAACATATCAGAAATCTATGCGTGCTTTGTGGGTCTTGAAGGGAACCTTAACTATGAAGGTCAAAGCATGGTGAACACTTCAATGTAAACTGCAGAGAGTTCCTGGCTGGATTTTGTTATTTTCTTCTTTCTTTCTGCAGAAGAATATCATCTTGCAAAACCTCACAGTGAAAAGACTGGCACTTTTATATTGCTGTAGTTGAAACAGCACTGGCTGTATCATGATGGATCACATGTACTCATTGGAGTCAATTCTTCAGATGCAACTGTTTAATTAAATTTTAAGCATTATTGATTCAGTTTACATAGCCTCCCTACTTCTAGCACCACTGAATCTGAAGCTGCTGCACTCAGCACTAGCAAAAAAAAAAGTAAAAGAAATAAAATCAAGGCTTATTAAAAATGAAAACGCTTAGCCGGAAGATACAGGAATACCTTACAGTAGGCAGAGCTTAATTACTACAAGATATGTAATACCTTTTCTTCTGCAGAACAGAAATCTAAAACAACTGACAGATTTCTAGGGCGGGTTCTCACATTGTGCAAATGGAGGTAGTAGTGTCTGTGCACTCAGAGGTGCTAACACCCTGTGGATCGAAGGAATTGGCACAATCTGTATAGAAGTATTTGATCAATAGAAAGACAAGCCAGCTACTAGTAGATTGTACATATGATGGGGTTGCCAGAATAAGTCTTTTTTAAAATTTATTTTATTCTTCATTGTTCAGTGTTGTTTGTTCATTATAAGGCTTTATCTAGACTGTATGTCAGCTTTAGTGTTGATTCAGGACAAAAAGGGAGCCCAACAGGAATAGCAAGATTAGGTTGAATGAGATGGGCTCAATCTGGAAAACACAAGACCTATACAGTTAGCAGTTTTCCAATACATACAAATTGTACTAAAAAAGACAAGGATTCATCATTTTCCACAGTCCTTGGGATAGAATAAGAAATTGTATGGAATATGTGATAATTTAAATTGCATATTATAAAATAACCCTCCCAATAGGTATGCAATACTGTAACAATCTTGCTAAGCAGGCTTGAGGAGCTCCTTCACTGAAAGTTTACAAGGACAGCTCATGTACATGGTGTTGCATGTATTTCTGGTGCTGCGCCAATGCAAGTGGTTGAAAAAGAGAACCCCTTAAATCCTGATATTTCTATGATCCTAGACTTGTGAGCTAGTCAGGACAGGTTGTGTCTTCTGGTATGCTTGTATGCCTGTGGATGGAATATGCATTGTCTGGATAGTTTAAGCTTGTAAAAGGACTTTTTTTTCCCTTATTTTCTTTTATTTCTGTGTTGAGAAACTTCCTGTACTTGATGCCTGCTTTCCTAATGGCTGCAAAAATGGCCTGGAGATTTAGCATGGAACTTGGTTTTATTTTTATATATATGTACACACAGGATTTATGCAACTAAATAACTACAGAAAAATCCCTTTAGCAATGGGGGCATTATTTAATCTGGACATTGGTTATTTTTTTAAGTATATTATCACTACATCAGTAGTTCCTTTATTACCCAAACAAAGGCCACAGCACTCATTTGGATTCTGTCTTAAAATACTGTATGTTTTTGACTGTGGACTTTTCTACTCCTTTTCCTCATAGGCACCCTCTTACATTAGATACACAATCTGAGCAAGACAGCAATGGAAGAAAATAAAAGACTTCAGTACTGCTCCCAATTACCACTTTAGAAAAAGCAAGAATACATCCTAAGATGATGGTGGTGATATTATTGTTGTTGTTGTTGTTGTTGTTATTCCTGAAACATTTCAAGGGAAAGATAAACACTTTTCAAGACAGTTTTTCTTTTAATAGCATAAAAACTTTTAAAAAAATGTGTTAATAGAGAAAATTGTGTTACCAGAGCTGTGACAGTACATAATGATGCATCAATTTAAAAATAAAGAACCTTGTTGAAGTATAGATACTCTCAGTGGCCATGGTATGTGTACAGCAAGAGTAGCAGTATATTTACACAGGGGAGGGCATAGCCTTTCTGAGGAAAGGAAATTCAGACATCTGTGCTGCCAGATAGCTCCAGGCTTGAGCTCACACTCTCACCCAAACCCTTAATTGCCTGTGTCACCTGCAAGCTGGCAGCATTGCGCAAAACAGAGTCAGGCTCACACATGCCATGCAGGTAGCATAGCTCATGCTACCTCTCTCTGAATTTCAGGCTGCTATTGCAAGCAGTATGGAAAACATCTTTACTTACAACAATGGGTTTTGGAGGCGAATGGCAGGTTGTGGCTTCAGGCCTAAATGGGAAGCAAAAGGGTTAATATGCGTAAAATGGAGTTGCACATCCAGTGTGAATTTGGGGTTCCTCCGCATTAACCTATATCCCCCACAAATTTAACAACCTTTCTGCATACCTTTTATGCCATAGTTATTTCCCACACACTTTCTCCATTAGTTTTTAATAACACCACAGTTGGCAGTACACTGTATGCCTTACTCAGCCCTGGTGCTTTCTGAGCAGGATTTGGTCTATATATCCACTTGTAGTAAATAACCATCTTTGCTCCAGCCAGGCTATGCAGATGTGCATTCAGATCTTGCCCGCACTCCAAGATACAGGCTGCCAGGGCTCAGTGGCAATGTCTAGTCTATGAAGCAGATCTCGTGCACATTTTGAGAACAGGCTCCAGATTTGCCATTTCCCCATCTAGCACCTTCTTTGGAATGAAATCTGCTCCTTGACTTCAGTGCTCAGTGTGTGAATAGCAGTCTTGGGATGCAGAGAGCATCCGAGAGATGAGAAACTGCTTTGTTGCTCGTGAAAGCCCTGTGCCGGTACAGCCACGGGTGACAGCTTCTTCCCCATGCGCTCCGCCAATTCAGAGTTCATCCAGCTCACACGTCCTTTCAGCGCTTGTGCCTGGCTTTAATGAGCAGCCGGGGGTTGTGAAAGCTGGTGCCAGGCTGGGCTGGTTTTGTAACAGCTGAGGGCTGAATGTCTGCCTGGAGATGAATGGGACCCCTGGACTGTGCAGTTCTGCAGAAGAAATTTCTACAATCACATTCCCCTCATCCTCTCCTTCCCCTTCATTTGAAGATTTAATTAGAGCTTAGAAGCTAGCACTTTTTAAATCAAGCCAATTATTTGCTTCTCTTCCTAAGGAAGGAAACTCCTTTGCTTTTAACTTGTTCCAATGCTGCCCCTTCCCAGCTCTTGTGACCGGATGCTCGCTGGTTACGGTCCCGTCTGGTGACCATTGAACCATCTCACTCTGCTCACAGAAAAGTCCATGCTGCTGGCAATCTGTGGGAAGAACATAAAGACCTTCCTCCTCACCATGATTACTGCCTTTGCATCGCTGAATACAGAGAAACACCTCTCAGGGGACATCGCCATGTAGTTCAGGGACACAGAGACAAGTTGTGCATCCTTGACCACTCCTATAGTTTGCCAAGATGACTTTGCAGAGACAGAGGTATTCCCATGCTTAATGAGGCATGCCTAACTTCCTCCAGAGCAAGTGCAGTCACAGAACTGCAGAATAACAGAATATTAGGAGTTGGAAGGGACCTCAAATGATCTTCTAGTCCAACCCCCTTCCAGTGCAGAATCATCTAGACCAGGTCACACAGGAACGCATCCAGGCGGGTTTTGAATGTCTCCAGAGAAGGAGACTCCACAACCTCTCTGGGCAGCCTGTTCCAGTCAGTGCCGCTGCTGCTCTGCATAAGCACCCCTCAAACCTTGGGAAAAGTAACAAAATGGATCATTTCCCTCCTTCTGCCCATACTCTTGAGGATAGAGAGGATTGCTCTTGCCTGACGAAACATCCAACCTGTGAGCAGAGGGCTGAAAACCAGCTCACACAGATCAGGAACAGGGCATTGAAAGGACCCTGTAAACCTGACTTCCAAAACTCTGCTTTTTTTTTGGTCTAAGACAAAAACCTGACAGCAGAGAGAGCCTCTTCCTTGTGGACCTGTGCAGTCAAGGACGCTTGGCATGAGCCTGAATGAAGTAAATTGGCTTTTATTGTCTAGATCCCTCACTCAGATACATTTTCAACCTTTCAAATACATCTGTCTCATCTTATCTGTATCGAGTTAGGCTGTCTTTCCTGCTACAGTTGATTGTACAATATATTGAGTATTCACATCAGACAGAATGGTGGATGGGTGGCATTTTAAATGACTGCTTGTACATTGGCAGAATGGAATTAATAACCATTGCAGCACAAAAAATGGGAATTTATTTACATGAACTTCATGCATGTTCAACAAAATGATCTACACAGAGATGATAATTCATAAGATAATTTTGACTGAACAAAAAAGATATTTAGTAGATCACTGCTGATTTTATTTTTTACACCAAAAATTCCAAAATAAGATGTTAAAACATTTTTTTTCATTTTTCTAATATATATTTCAAATATATCTTTTTTGATGAGTTAAAATGTATTTCAGATTTTATTTTTCCTTTAATGCTTCTTTTAATATCACAGTATTGTTTCTTTATATAGCTAATATTTATATGATATTACAGCACTACTTTATAGTGCATATTTATTGAAGTGAAAGGAGAGTTCTTTATATAATTGAGATCTTACAGTTTGGTAGAATAAAACCCTTGCACTTCTTTACAAAAAAATGATCATAAATTTTTGGATGGAAAACATTCAGCTTTGCTGTTTTCAGAAGAAATAACAGTAAGCTTTCTACTTTGTCTTAGAATGATCTTCTATTTCTCTGTCCATTCATCCAGGAAGGTAAATTTGTAATAATACAGTTTTTTGCTCCATGACGCTTTGAAAGTTTTTGTCTGTCTCAAGATGCCCCGGAGACTTCTTTAGTGCATTGCTGAAGCACAGCATCTATGATAATTTCTGGGAGAGGACACTCAGTCCACCTGGGAGATGTTACACTTGGAGGTCTCTGTTCCAGTGCTCTAATAGACTGAAACTCTGCTATACATGGTAATTCCATCACAGTATTAGCCGTAATAGTTAATAATAATAACATAATGGTTAAGATAATGATAACTATTAATAGCTGAATAACTGTGTATACCAGATTAATACACATTTAAGTTCTTGCTCATGGCCCATTTCTGGGTACACACCCTGCATTGCCTTTAAGTAGATTTTATGCACACATTGTCCTTTTTCTGCTAAGCCTCATTTTATCTGTACAGTCTCTACTGTTGTCTTTGAGCTCCAAACTTTGAAAAGTAAAGTAATCCATATCCTCATTTGAATAAAACTTCATAAAGAGTACTTGTGAGATATTGAAAATTCCAGTTAATTAAAAACTGATTACATTTAATCGTAGACAGACTTTCAGCATACTGGGAACTATTTCATTTCAGTAGGCTAAACAGCTGTGACTAACAGGATTACTGACAGAGAAAAACATTCTTCCTAAATTAAAGGTGCGCTAGCATGAAAATATCTATTTGGCCGTGAGGTTTTTAAAACAATATGTGGTTCATCACAAAGTTAGGAACAGAATAGCCTGTTGATACCAGAGAAATGGATTAGAAGATTAATAGTTTTGAAAGGTGAAATATGGTCATTATCTGTTTGTTAAAGCAGGACTGCAGTTCTTTATGCCTTCATTCATAAGCATTCATGATCCCTGCTATTTTCATTAAATATATATCCCAATACAACAGATATGACCTTTACTGTAAATTGGTTTGCTCTTCTGTGAACAATGACCCTCAATATGCTCTAAAACAGATTTGAGGACTGCAGCTTGTTTTTAAGCCTCCCTCTCGACTCTACCCACAGCTGCCTATTCCTGCCCTACATTCCCTCTTAATGCATCATTCCCCTGGGTCTCCAATAAAGTATCATGGATTGGTAGAGCTGCGCCTCTGCAACCTCAATGTGACACCCTCAGATCCATAAAGTTTTCTTTTGGTTGCACTGCAATCATCCAGCAATGCTTATTGGCTTCCACTGTGTGGTCTACCTTCCCTTTAGTATTAGTGTAACTCATTGAAGAGGTGCTGATTAGCACTAACATTAGCAATAAATTCCTTGGTTTCAGTGACACTGTTTTCAGAGGGCAAACATTTCTTTCTGCAAATTAAGCTAATTTTTTATTTATCTATCCCTATCTTTTGAATATCTTCTTTAATTAATTTTGAATATTTCAAATTGCTTTGTAAAAATTAATATTGAAAGCAGAAGAGATAGCGAGTGGTTATGCTAAAAAGTGAAGGTATGAAAATATATAGGAAAGAAACTTCTATAAAATATAAGCTACTAACTTAAAGAGCTATTGCTTATTAAATGAGCTGAAATAACTGACCATGTTCATATTCTTAGACCTCTTTACTTCTTCAATGAAGTAAACTGAATTTGTTTAACATAGATACTTTATGTCATCTGCTGGAATTAATGAGGTTAACAATGACAATTGTTGAAATTAATGTGTCAAAGATCGTAAGCTAACATTTTTCTAATGCATATATGTATTGTCAGTGGAGACAGATAAGCACTTACTCTACAGGCATCAGCATAGAATCATCATGGCAGTACTTATGAATCACGATCTGTCATGCAATAGACTGTATTTTATATGATATGGTTTGATTATATATGATATGCATAATATAACTTAGGCATTTTTGTATTTTACATGTAAGTATTTTATTGTATATACTAGCATGCACTAGTTGCCTTCAGAGGCGTAGCGACCTGGTTCAGGAACGGCTCAGCGACCCCACCTCTGGGTCTGCGTGGACCATCAGCTCACAGACACCAATGTGGTGGACGGCAAATGGTGTTTATTGATAGGTGACACGGCGTTTTATAGCCTGAGTTTACAGCGTCACATCCGCCTGCTTACGTCGTAAATCAAACGCTATTGGCTATTAGGAGAGGGGCCCTATGCTTTCCGTACAGCGCGATATCTTCCGGCCGCCAGGCCCTAACTACCCACATTCCATCACAGAAAATCACATAAACACTTACATTGCAAACCAAACTCTATGTGTGTGCAGAGTCAAACAGAGTGGTTCTCTGGTTCCAGTGCCTTCACATGCAAGATCATTCAAAATAATAGTTTCAACTTTAAAAGCAAGTAACAAGGATATAGAAAATAGTGATGATTACTTGGTACACAGTGGAAACCGCAGTCTAGTTTATGTTTGTCTGTTATTAGTATTGGCCTATAATTCCCTCTTTGTCATGACCGATCAATGGTGAATTTATTTCTTGACAAAATACAGACTTTTATGGGCAGCAAACACATTGGGAATGAAATAAGAACACCATACAGTGCTCCAAAATAACCTTTCATCTACAGCTACTGATTGTTTCCATACACCATGAATCTGCTAATCTTAGATACTACAGCAGAAGATAAAGGTATCTATAAATGGCATAGACATCTATAAAAGCCAAGGTGCTGTTGAAGTATTCTGTGACAGTGCAGTTACAGATCCTGAGATGCATGAAAAAAAATTATCACCATTAAAAATGCTTCATTAGTCCAGCTGAAGATCAGAAAGCATTGGTCATTTTGTTTAAAAGATGAAAGCAGAGATCAAAGAGATGAGAGAGAATTTCTTATTCTGGGAAGACTCTTTGAGAAAGATGTAGGCCAGGCAGTAAGTGGATCTCAGACATCTTGACATGTAAGAGGTGAAAACACCTTTGCCATCCTTGACAAGACAAAGCTCTTCCCTGGAATAACGTTGTTGCTTTCCACAGCAATGACAACAGCAGCTTTATGAGAAGGGGAAAAACTACTCTGTTCATCTCAAGATTTGTCAAGTACAGCACAGCTCATCTGACCCAGGCTGTGTTTATCATTTGGCAAACAGATGCTGCCAACGTGACGTGAAGCAGTGGCCATTAAGTGCCTGAGAACTGCTGTTGGGTATTTCTTCCTATTTTCAAAACTGCTTCAAAAAGAAGAAAGGCTACAACATATATCAGTTATTCAAGAGCACTGAAGCATTTAAAGATTGTCAAGCACTGCAGCACCCGCTAGCTCAGCCTCCAGAAGTGCACATCAAGGACACTGCAGCAACAACCAGCCCTTTTCAAAATATTTCAGAAACCACGAAGAGGTAGATAAGTGTGCAGAGGTCAAAAGTGTAGCAAAACACCTTAGTTCAGTAGAGATTAACCACTACTATTATTATCACGTTTATATCTTCACACCACTTAGCAGACCTAAGAGTGACTCTCAGGCTAATGCTGCCAGAGAACTCGCTTGACACCACAGTTGATCCCATTACCTTGAAAATTCTGGGCTAAGTAAATTCAAGTCTGTCACATGGTTCAGTCATGACATACAATCCTAGTTGACTTCAAGGTCAATGAAAAGAGGTTACATGGTAAGACAAGAATTAAAGTATAGCAAGCTGGAAATAGTTTGCAATTGTCACCTGAGTGGAGGCTTATAAACTGTTGGAGGATGGAGTCCTTCCAGCTAAGCTGCCACTGAAGAACAAGTGATATCATTTCAATGAGGTGGAACTGTGGTAGAAAATTATGTACTGTTAAAGCCAAAATGTTTTTCAGAGGTCAGTTTTGATAAAGTTCCCAGCAGAAAGGAGAAATATGTGCTTGCCAACGTGGTCTGTGTCAGGCACTACGTTAATACATGAGGGATTTCACGGCCTGTGTGCTTCCTGCTGGCCTCGCTGAGGGTTCACTTTCACCGCTGCATGCTGAAGCCATGTACCAAGCCATACCAGAAAATGGATATTTTCCAGACTCATAGAACCCTAGAATCATAGTATACCAGGTTTGAAGGGACCACGAGGATCATCCAGTCCAACCTTTCAAGGTAAAAGTGTAGTTTAAATGAGATGAGTCAACACCCTGTCAAGCTGACTCTTAAAACTGACCAATGTAGAGGAATTTACCACTTGCCCTGGGAGATTGTTCCAACATCTGATTGATCTCATGGTAAAAAAATTTATTCTGGAGTTCAATCAGAATCTCTCCAGAAGCAACTTGTGTCCATTAGCCCTTGTCTTTTCTATGCAACTCTTTGTGAAAAGGGAGTCTCTATCTTCTTGGTGGCCACCCTATACGTACTGGTACATGGTAATAAGGTCTCTCCTAAGCCTTCTCTTCTCAAGGCTGAACAGGCCCAGTTTTCTCAGTCTTTCTTCATACAGTAAGTCTTCCAGTCCTCTGATCATCCCTTCTCTGGACTCTTTCCAACCTGTCTGCATCTTTTTTGTATAGCAAGTTTCAGAGTTGCTCTGAAAGCTGGAAAAATACTATGGTAAGTTGGAAGAGCTTTGCTCATTCTGGGTCACCTATTGGCAGAAGAAAATAAGGAGATGGCTTGTCATGGGACGTCCCAATTCTATGTAAAACAAGTTTTTTGCAGTTCAGGAATGTAACACTGGACTACCTGTAAATGAAGGCAGAATATGCCAATGCGTTGCAACCGAAAAATAGGCACAGGATCTTATGTTTGGGATTGACAACACATGTTGATATAGCTGTCTTTTAGGAAAAGCATTTTCATATGGATTCACTGGAGCAACTATGTTGATGCAATGCAAACTTATTTCCACTGCTATGGCATATTCTCTTTTCATGACAAATAGCTAGATTTTGTGCTGTAGCTATAATGTGTGAGGGGAAAACTAGATCTTTCTGCTTCTAAGAGTAGGTCAGTAACTAGAGTAACTAGTCCTATTTACTAGTATTGTCTTTATACACAATTACTTGCTTTTTTGCAATTACTGTCAGCTTGTCATGTTAACTCGGTTGACATGAGTTGTGGTGAATGGAGCTAAACCCAGTTG
>NW_010157377.1:0-13157 GCF_000695765.1 Mesitornis unicolor
ATTTACCTTATAATTTTTATATATATATAAATAATTGCAAGTAAATTACCTTATAATTGCAAGTATTACCTTATATATATATACACACCTTATATATAACTTGGTATGTGATGAAACACCAAAAATACTTCCGTGGACAAAGCTTATATAGTAGAAACAGCTTGTCTAACATTCATTAAATAACACAGATCTATTGAGGAAAATACCAACATAGTTAAAATTGCTCTGAAAATTGACCCTCTCAGGAGAAAGCAACCATCTGAGATGATGAGTGTAATTTGGTCACCTATCCCTAGATTGTCCTTTAAGGAAGTTTTACAATCTTGTATCTATAAATGGCACACTTTGAGCAAAAGCTGAGAATCAAAGCAGGTTTATTACTAATGTAAGAAGGAATCGATTTCTGTTTTCCACTAAAAATAAGCTAAATGAAAATTGTAGATTTTACTAGAATACAAAGATCTTTAAAGCTGTGTCTTCTTATATGCAGTGCCTATTTAGGAATGAGTAAATATGCCCCAGGTACCAGAATATGAGCTATATTTCAAATTCATAACTTGTATCATAGGAACAAAACAAGAAACTATAAACTTTGAAGATATTCAACTACTAGCAACCATCAACTGCATAAGATAAAATATTCTCATTTGGTTTGCCTGGGATTAAATTTGTACAGTGTCTGCATTTAGGCAGTTTTTCAATCATCCAGAGACCCCTCCTCATCTGAGAAGGGGAGTTGGGAAAAGGAAAGGAGATAACCTGTGGGTTGAAATTAAAACATTTAATAAAATAATAAGAAACTATTTTTAATACCAGTATTAATATTGTAGAATCTTAGAATGGCTTAGGTTGTGAGGGTCTTTAAAGCTAAATAACCAACTCTGCGAATGCCACAGGTCCAGTGAGAGCACGATGCACAGGTCCAGTGAGAGTTAAGCCATGGCAGAGTAGGCCTTGGAAACAGAACAACAGTGTGGGACCTTCCAGGGGTAGTGACCATCAAGGAAAGAGGGCTGTCCTCAGCAAAATCCCCAATTTATAGTGAGTGTGATGTTTATGGTATGGAATGCTTCTGTTGGCCAGGTTGGGTCACATGCCCTGGTTTTCACTCTTCCTGGCTTCTGAACCTGGCTAACTCAAAACTGCTAAAGACCTTGATGCCTATGGCAACCTGCATACCAATACTGGCCAAAAACTAAACTGCAGCATCTTACAGATTTTGTTCCCATTAATTGGAGTGCTGTAGTTTTCTCAAAAAGCAGCTTTCCTGAATAGTCGAGTCTTTGATTCCATCCCAGTGAAACCAGGTCATACAGTGACAGTCAACATACACGGCTGCATTCTTCCTGCAGAGAAATGAGTCTTTGCTCTCTGTGTCAAGACCTCAGTTTGTTTTGATTAGAAGTGCTGGCTTCTCCTTAAGTGTAAACTTGCATACCTCAGCCTTTTCTTTGGTCACATTCTCTCATGGCTTGGCATGCTTAGTCTTCTCTTTCAGTTTAGAGAATTTGGATGTTTATTTATTTATTTATTGGTGGATCCTTAAATACGTAGTTTTGTCTTAGGTGGTCCAACCTCTGCAAGCAGGAGCTGTTTCTTTTCAGCACTGTTTCCATTGCTGGTATTGAAACAGTACTTTATATATATAAACATTGTATACAGCATCCACTTTTTTATTTTAAGCTATGTTCTTTGCACTGGAAAAGAAGCCAGTGCAGAATTATTTAAAGGTATTTGAGGGGTGCAGTTTGTAAATCTTTTTTTTTACTGAAATTTCCACCAGAGTAGTGATGTTTAAAATGCCTTCTCAGTCATTGCCAAAGTATTTTGTTATGCAGCTGCTTTCTTCTGATATAGTTCCAGAAAAAAATAGCCACTTGCCCCAGGGTCAGTAGCTGTGGCACAGATAAACTGCGTAGGTGATGTGTTCAATCTTTTTTGAGACTTTTCTCATCCCTGAAGAAATACGATGGGTTTAAAAAACAGTTTCTACTGAGTTTTGTGTGACAAATAAGATCATCAGAACTGTGGCTTTTTCTAACAGAAAGTGGTCTGTGTGGCCCAGGATGGTTTTGCTTCCTTGGTGTCTGTGGTCAGAGTCCAAGTAAAGCATAGGGAATTGCACTGATAAAAAGCAACTGTCCAGACTTGAGGCACCACTTTTCAACATCAGTGGAAGGGTTGTTCTGATTTGATGGTGCAGGGAACCCTCATGTATCCTTCTTAATACACGTTTTGCTCTTAAGAAGAGATAGCCTCTGTTCCTGCATTTCTTAATTGAAAGGCTGATCCACAGCCCCAGTAGTAAAATAACAATGAGTTTCCATGTGCTGTTTTATATCTGTACGCAATTCTTATATTAAACATTCTTTAAGCTGAGTAGCTCTCTTCCTTTCTCTTTTCTTGTACTAATGTCTTACAGTGGCCATAATGTTCTTCCGGTCCGTCTTGTTACTATAAGCCAAACTTCAGTAGGACAGGTGAAAACCCAGGTAGCCACTCTGCATCTTGTGCAGTTTGAATTTTTTTTAATGTTCGCATACCATTCTACTTTGTGAAATGAAGCATGAACCGCATCTTGATCTGAATTTTATCCTGTTTCTGTCACTGTGATTATTATGTCATCACAGCCTCCTCATACAATATTCTGATCTGTTGTCAGTGCTTTCCAAAACTGTATTCTCAGTATTTGTGCTATGATTTGTACTACTGCTGGCGTTATTAAATTTAGTCCCAACCTGATCATTAAGTACTCCAGCAGTAGTCCCTCTCCAAACTGATACTTCCTCTTCTTACAGCACAGTTTAAGCACAGCTTATTCCCACCTCACATGCAGGTAAGAAGTTTCTTTTACTTGATGTCATCTCTACCTTGCATTTTATTATTTGCTGTGTTTAGTCCAGGATCTATAAACAATGTTCTGAGACTTTCCTCAGGTTTTATTAGGTCAGGCTGGTGGATTGTTTGTTCCCTTCACTTCTCTCGTGTTCATTATTCAGTCACCTGGTATAGCTCCTCATGTGATAGCTTCATCCAGGCTTGTTACTCAATCTGATATCCAATACCAGTTCTTTCAGAACTCTGGGCTGCATACTATCATCATTTTCATTAGCTTCTGTATTTAATGACATTTTCCATATCTCCTGGCCATATAATGGCCCTGATGACTCATTTTGGTTTTGAGATATTTATTCAGTTGAAGAATCTTCTTCTTTTTGAATTATACTTGAAAAAGACTGATTCATCTTGGCTTCTGTCAATTTTGATTTTCATGTCAATCTTCCAAAATACTACTTTGTTAATCTTTGTTTACTTTGCTGATTTTGGTTAGAGGATGGGAATTAATTTTTTCTGGTTACTCTAAAAAAATTGTTTTGGTTTGTTTGGGTTTTGGTTTTTTGGTTATCCTGGAGCCTTGCCCTGCATATTTCTTCCCCTTGCTGACAACACACTTTCTAGACAGCTTTTGTATCTTGGGTAACCTATGTAATAAGTGAATCTTTCACTCTACATCATGTTAGCTGAGACCTTGGCTGAAGAATTTTACTCAGGTTTCAGCACTGTGCTTTGGGCAAGTCTGCACCTTCTTGACAGGGTTAGAGGAGAACAAGAAAACTTAAAGGTCTGTGAAACACAACTTCCATGGAAAGGTGGAATCCAATTTCCTAACAGTCTCTGACCTAAAGAACTTGGCTGTCCCTGGGCTCTATTTAGTGCCTTTGAGTCTGTATGCTGTGAGTGGAGATACTAGCACAGTGCAACTGTTTAAGCTGAACTGACCTGAAAACTGATGGAGATCACTCTGTGGGTAAGGCTGAACATGAAAGTTTCTCAAGAATTCTGAATTTTGTTTTATGTTTGAATAATAATGTTGGCAAAATCGCAAAGCTTCCTGGAATTTTGCACTCCATGTCTTAGTCTAGTCTTAGTTCATTTGACAAGTCAGTCATTGTATTTGTGAAAAGCTCACAGCAAAGGCTTTACTGAAATTCTTGTTCATAGGGTTATGTATTTATTGCTCTTGAACATGATTCAAAAATAATTTGTGTTTTAAGTGTTTTGTTGACTAAGAAAGGGTGTACTTAACTGCTTCTCCTCTTCCCAGAATACATGCTTTTCCTTCATTGTTGTTCTTATATGCACAATTCTCCCTCCCTGTATTTACTTCTTCCTGTTGCTTACATTAGCTGCTTTCTCACACAGCTTCTCTTTGCTCCATTGTAGAACATGGTACCACCCACTTCCTTCCTTCCCAACTCTCTTTTGTATGCAGTCTTCAGAAACAATGGAAGGAGGCAGCACTTCCATGCTCAAAAAGCTTGAAAGGAGTGTACTCAGGCAGGGCAAATTCAAACTTCAGGTCTTTGTCTGCATCAAATCCAAGCCACGTTTTTTTCTCAATTGTTTCTTGAAAGCTGGTTTTTTTCATCTTTCTATATAGTAGCCTATATATATCTGTAGCATAATGCTTAATTTGTTGTACTTGTAGTAGTTACGATCTGATGAATACAGAGCTATTTTTTAATTTGCTGAAGTCTTTGTCAGATGCAAACTGAATATGGCTTAGGACCAACAGCAGTAGTTGGGGAGCAGGGGAAGGTGGTGGTGGTTCTGGCCAGACTCTCAAATCCAAAGAGTAATCTTACAACGTACAGGACTCTGTGTAATTCAAGGGGTCTACTCTGTCTGACTAACTACGTTTCTGCTGCTTTTAATTGTGTTTGACCAATATGCAGTCTCTCTAGAAAAACATGCTTCTTTCCAAAACCATGTTGCAAAACTTCTGTTGTTAATGGCCTGTATAGGTCTGAAGTACCTTCATTTTCTATATTACAACATTTGGTTGGTTTGGATGTCTCCATTCTGGCACTTGCTCTTCACGCGACTGGCTTTGCAGAGTGGTGAGCATAGGCACTCTCTTTTTTTGGTGTAGCTTTGTGTTTGGATCTTTTCCATATGGGAACGGGCAGGTCACAGGTTTATTTAATGTTTTTGAAGTCTCCCTGTATCTTCTGTAATTCATTGAAGATTGTTTCCAGTTCCTGGTTGCTTATGCTGCAGAGCTACGGGGGTTAAGGGGTCAATCAGATACAGCCTACTTCTTTTCTTGTGACATGAACGTGGAATGTAATTTGCTGTTTCAGTCAGTTTGGAGTACTTTACAAATTCTTATAATCTGAGTAGCTGAAGTAATGTCTTTAGGCAAATAGTTGCCACCTTTTTCTTTAGTGTACTGGGCTAAGGCTTGCAGAGATAAGCAAGTGCCCTGTAGGTACTATCACAGCCAATTTTAATTTCACTGTCCCAGGTATTTCTGGCAGGCATTTGAAGGCTGTGGCTATAACCTTCCTTCATGTTATCTTTGCATTAGGGACATAAAAGTCTCATTACTTGTGGGCAAAGCTTTCTCAAAGGCTTGTTAGCTTTCAAAATCTCTGTCCACTTGCAGAAAGTGTAATTACTCTATTTCTTGAGTCAAGTGATATTGTCTATAAGTATCACTAACGAGGGCGTTAGATGAGTTGATTTAGTGTCTGTTTATATTGCTTGGATTTGATGTGAACATTATTTTGGTATCTTCGTAACTACTGGTCTGGGGTTTAGGTGTCTAATTTCAGCAATTTTGCCTTTGTTTTCCAGGATTTGTTTTTTATTTTGAATGCAATGAGTTCTTCCTGAGGTAGATGTTGCGTGTTCTGTATCTTTAAAAATCTTTGCACATCTCTAAGCTTCTGGGATGTCTTGTTTGCTCTTAGTAATTTGTTTGTTTGTTTGTTTGCTTTTTGACTTGCCTAACTATTGAGTGAATTTCAGGCTTAAGACCACTGAGATTTTTGAATTTCAATGTTCTAACTGAAATCAAGAGAACGTAGTATTTTTATAGTACCTGCAGTGTCAGCCTTTATTCCCTTCTTAGTAAATTTGTCCTTGATTTTAGAGTTGTCCTGATGATTGTGTCCTCATAATTTTAATAGCTTTGGCTGAAATTTCACTCTCTTCTCCTACGTGCTGTAAAAAAAAAAAAATCATTGAAGCTGAATGCATTTGCTGCCTGCTGATGTGCTGGTATTCTGTTCCTCTTTGCATCTGGTGCTAGTCCAAGTGCCACAAACAATTTTTTTCTCTTGTTTTGAAGTGCCCTAATGCTATATGCACAAAATACACTTGATGCTTAAGATGGGCTTTTCTTGGGCATGCTTTCATTTGTTAGTGTCTTTGGCCAAAGAGCAGGACATTTTCTCTTGAGGATGTATCACAGCACACAGACAGATGGTTATGAAAAAAAAGTTGATTTTCCTGTATCCTGAGAAGTCCTGGCTTCCTGTGACAATTTTTATTTCTTCATGCAGTTCACAAGTGCCTGAAGAACTTAGGTTTCTCACAGCAGCCTGTACTGTAATGTCTAGTTTGCAGTTCTTTCTTAAAACAATCTTCCTTACTGCATACTGATACTGCTTGTCCTTACAAGATGTTCATAAAGGAATTATTTTTATGATTGGAAAAATAAGTAGCACAGGTCCGCAACTGCTTCTGCTGCAGATAGCTACTAGGTTTTCCTTCGTCTTTACTTCCAGTCTTTGCCAAATGGAGAAGTGTGTTGCTATCTAGGTATGTAATTGGCATTCTCAGCACTTCACAGTGTGGGGTGAAGGAACGTGGTTATTTGTAATCACTGGAAAACCAGTAATGCTATACTTGTAAACAAGATTTCTATAAGCAAAAGTTGTATTTCTTTCAATTAGGTGATCTACCTTTAGTTGCTCCCTCCCTCTCCCTGCTATTGCAGCCATATTATCCAACATTTCAATTCTAGCACCATTTCATTAAGATGTAGACCTAAATCATATTTCATTCTAGTGAACCATCCCAATGGCTGCATGATTTGCTATGTACTTTTTTCACAGCAGAAAGTCCTGGTTTAGTTGACTCTAGCCACCAGCGCTCTGTAGCTGAGAAGATCCTCTCCTCAGTCCCTATGGACATTTATTGCTTATTGGTGTGTGTCACTACAAAACTGCATCATTGTTGAAGCATGAGTTTCTGCAGATTTCTGATGCTCTGGAAGTGTGCATAAATAAAAAGCATGCACAAATAAAAGGGGAAGAATGCAAATTGCTGGCCTGCTGAAAGTGGTCATGTCCCCGCTTCATGCTGGATGAGCTGCTTGACAGTAGTGCAAGTTCTTGTGGCACCATGCGCTGAAAGCTCTCTTGTGCACTGTCCCACTTTCAGTGCATTGTGCCTGCTCTTTGTCCTTGTGAAGACAAGGGCGTAGAGCGGACTTAGCCTAGCAATCAGTGGTGTTCTTTTCATTATTCACCTAGGATTGTCAAATAAATTGCTGTTGCTGCTGTATGGGAGTTTGGGGTTTGTAAGTTAATGTTTTATATATTATTTTACTGCTTTCCTGCTCCCTTCAGCTGTGCATCTCACAATTTTTGTAAATTCAGCCTATACTGGTACTTGTTTCACGTATGAGCTTTCACTGCATTGTAACAGCGCGATCTGCCCTTCACTCCAGTCCCTCCCCACTGTTTACCTTCACTTATTATAACAAATACGGATGCTTAATTTGGACTGTTGGTCGCCAAGAAGATCTGCTCTGGAGCCTGGCCTGACCAGAACTGGAGCAGCAGATCTGGATGTACAGGGAGTTTCCTGAGGTTTTCCAGTGGCGGGTAAACATCAGGGGTGCAGAGAGCCCCACCCGGAGCCAAAAGCTCTCATGAGCAGCAGCTCTCGCGAGCAGTGAGGCATGGGTATTCCCAGGGCAATGGCAACCACACCCACCCTCATAAAAGAGGCTTCAGGGAGCAACCACAGAGTCCGCAAACAGTGCGTGAGCGTCCACCAGCATGTGGTGTAGCAGGGGGCAGGGCAGGGCACGCAGGAAGGACCTGCAGCTCTGCCAGCTGCACAGGTGAGTCCTCTTGGTGGCCATCACCTTCTGGAAAGGAGCTCAGCTATGGTATCCACTTAGCAGAATGTCATAAGCTCAACGCCCACCAGAGGATGTGGGAACCCAGACAGAACTCCCATGGAAACATACAGCCATGCAGGTCACCGGCTGCAGGGAGTGCCAGAGCCTGTCACTGGTAATGGGTGGCAGCTCTGAGAACTGTTGTGTGCATTGTGAACAGGTGGGCAATCTGCCCAGCCTGGTGGCAGAGCTGTGAGAGGAAGTTGAGAGGCTAAGGAGTATCAGGGAGGCTCAACAAGAGGTGGACTGGTGGAGCCAGGCTCCGCCCTCCTTGAAATGGAAGTGAGAGCACCCAAAAGAAGGTACACAGGATCGAGGGGCTTCTGTGTCCTGCCCCTATCAGGCAGAAGGAAGAAGCCTAAATGGAAATAGTGAATGGAGGGAAGTTCATGGTCAGGGCAGCAGGTGAATTCCCTCCTTGTTCACCTCTTCCCTGATGCCTCTAAACAATAGGTGTGAGGCTCTGGTTGAGGAAGACCAGTCAGATGAGGATGTGGATGATGGGCAATCCACTTTACAGGTGTCTCCACAGTGAGAAAGGCCTACTGCCCATATCATAACCACATCCACAAAGAAGAAAAGAAGGGTTACAGTTGTAGATGACTCCCTTCTGAGGGGTACAGAGGATCCAACATGTCTGGCAGACCCTCAGTATAGGGAAGTTTGCTGTCTCCCTGGAGCTCGGGTTAAGGACATCACTAGGAAACTTCCCAGCTTGGTTTGATTCTCAGACTATTACCCACTGCTGATCTTCCATGTACATGGAGAGGAAGCTGCAATTTGTAGCCCAAGAGCAATCAAAAGAGACTTCAGGGCCTTGGGATGGTTGGTGTGGGAATCTGGGCCACAGGTTATTTTTCAATCTCTCCTTCTAGTTACAGGCAGTGATATTGGAAGGAACAGTCACCTTTCTCAATGGGAGAAGAAGGTCTTTGCTCAAGAGATTGCAGGGCTGATTGACAAGGCTTTAAACTACATGTGAAGGGGGAGGGGAACAATAATATCAGGCCTGTCTGTGACAAGCTCTGGGATGGTATACCAGAGTTAGAGGGATGGGGTGCTAGTTAAGGCCTTCAGTCTGTTGCCCTGAGGCATGCTGGGGACTCTGCAGCACAGTCAAAGTCTTATGGAGATGAGCCAGGGCTCCTGAGGTAGTAAAAGCCAACAGGGAAACACCTGCAAAACACCACAGGGGAATTAAGGGGTATTCCTCTATAAAAGTGACATGGTCAATAGCTCATCTGAAGTGCCTCTACAGGAATGAATGCAGCATGGGCAACAAACAGGAGGAGCTGGAAGCTGCCATGCTGCTGGAAAACGACGACATCGTGGCCATTACTGAAACTTGGTGGGAAGATTCCTACAAATGGAGTGTGGTTATTGATGGATACAAACTGTTCAGAAGGGACACACAAGGAAGGAGGGGTGGTAGTGTTACCCTCTGTCATGATCCAATATCGTGATGATTCAATATTATCCCAAGAGTGAAATTAAGACACTAACAAGGTTAGATACCATGTCGCCAGAAATAGTTTTAATTGTTCAAAATCAAGAAGCGATAGGACAGGCTAGAAAAAAGAGTAAGATAGAAATTAGGCGAGGTTTTGGAATAGAGTTGCAAGGATAGTCACCACCATAGATCCAGCAGCATTTTGTTGGTCCTTTATCATCGATTGTCAGTGGAGGGTGCACACCTAGTTCAGTTCTGGTACTTTACTTATGCAAGTCAGTTCATACATATTAAATTGATTCTTGAGAAAATATTAACATATTCTAGAAATTTCATGTATAGGCAATTGTCCTGTGCACATGTGCACTCTGGTGCAGTGGTGCACTCAGGTGGTCATTAGTCCTCACTGTACCTCCTGTTTGACTCCCAGGTTTACACATGCACAGCTGGACTTGTTGGTCTGATTGCACATCTTTGCTGAGTTTGCCAAGGTGCCATATCCTCTTGGCCTATTTCCAGGATACCACATTCTCTTTGGTTGCTGATTATGCAACTTAGCAGGTGCAGATTTTTCACCAGCTCTGTCTTGCAGCTCAGCTTCTCAACCATTCTTTTCAGACAAACATACAGGCCTCAGCTTGTCACAGCTTGTCACACCCTCTGTGTTAAGAAACAGAGTGTGAAGAGATGTCCCTGAAGAAAAGCCAAGGGCAAATTGAAAGCTTATGGGTAGGAATTGGACATGGAGGCCACAAGGGGAACCTTGTGGTTGGTGTTTACTACAGGTCACCCGGCCAAGGGCTACCTACTGACAAAGCATTCCTACTCCAGCTACAGGAAGCATCGCAGTTGCGGGCTCTTGTCCTGCTGGGGGATTTCAACCAGCTCAAACATCTGCTGGAAAAGTAACATTGTGAGCTGTAGGCTATCCAGGAGATTCCTGGAGTGCCTCAATGATGACTTCTTAAGCCAGAAAATAGACAGCCCTACCTGAGGGGATGCAGTACTGGACCTGTTGGTAAACAATGAAAGCAAGCTCATCAGGGATGTCAGGATTGGAGGCAGCCTGGGCTGCAGTGATCACACACTGGTGGAGTTCACAGCCCTAAGAGATATGAGTCAGACAAGGAGCATAGTCAGGACTCTGAATTTAGGAAAGTAAACTTCCAGCTGTTCAAGGAGTTAGTCAATTGAATCCCCTGGGAAGTGGCCCTCATGGACAAGGGAATGAAACAGAGCTGGCAGATCTTTAAGGAGGCTTTCCATAGAGCACAAGAGCTCTCAATCCCCAAGTGTATGATATCAAGCATGAAAGGGAAGAGACCAGCGTGGCTGACTCAAGACCTGCTGGCCAAACTAAAAGGCAAGAAGGAACTGCACAGGCAGTTCAAGCAGGAACAGATATCTTGGGAAGAGTACAGGAATACTGCCTGGCTGTGTAGGGATGAAGTCAGGAAGGCCAAAGTGTGACTGGAGCTGAACTTCAAGGGATGCAAAGAATAACAAGAAGGATTTCTACAGGTGTGTAAACCAGAAAAGAAAGATTAAAGAAAACATCCCACCCCCCGCCACTGATGAGCAACAATGGTGAACTGGTAACAACAGATGAGGAGAAGGCTGAGGTTCTCAACAACTTTTTTGCCTCAGTCTTCACTGGCAACCTCTCTTCTTACACCTCCCAAGCTGAAGGACCACAAGACAGAGACCAGAAGGACAAAGTTCCACTCATTGTAAGTGAAGACAAGGTTCCTGACAACCTGAGAAACCTGAATGTACGTAAATCCATGGGACCTGATGAGATTCATCCCAGAGTCCTGAGGAAATTGACTGATGTAGTTGCCAAGCCACTCTCCATGATATTTGAAAAGTCATGGCAGTCAGGTGAAGACCCTGGTGACTGGAAGAAGGGAAACATCACACCCATTATTTAAGAAGGGTAGAAAGGAGGACCCTGGGAACTACAGACCTGTCAGCCTCACCTCTGTGCCTGGGAAGATCATGGAACAGATCCTCCTAGAAGCTTTGCTGAGGCACATGAAGGACAGGGAGGTGATTCGAGACAGCCAGCATGGCTTTACTAGGGGCAAGTCCTGCCTGACCAACCTAGTGGCTTTCTGTGATGGAGTAACTGCATCAGTAGGTAAGGGAAGAGCAATGAATGTCATCTATCTGGATTTCTGCAAGACTTTTGATATGGTCCCCCACAATATTCTTCTCTCTAAGTTGGAGAGGTATGGATTTGATGGGTGAACCCTTTGGTAGATAAGGAACTGGCTGGATGGTCACATTCAGAGAGTAGTGGCCAATGGCTCAATGTCCAGATGGAGACTGGTGACAAGTGGTGTCCCTCAAGGGTCCATACTGGGACCAGTGCTGTTTAGTATCATCATCAATGACATAGACAGTTAGATCAAGGCCATCCTCAGCAAATTTTCAGATGACATCAAGCTGAGTGGGGCAGTTGATATGCCAGAGGGACAGGATGTCATCCAGAGGGACCTGGACAAGATGAAGAGGTGAGCCCATGTGAATCTCATGAGGTTCAACAAGGCCAAGTGCAAAGTCCTGCACCTGGGTTAGGACAATCCTCATTACCAGTACAGGCTGGGGGTTGATGTGATAGAGAGCAGCCCTGCAGAGAAGGACTTGGGGGTACTGGTGGACAAAAAGCTGGACATGAGTCAGCAATGCGTACTCACAGCCGAGAAGGCCAACCACATCCTGGGCTGCATCAAAAGAAGTGTGGCCAGCAGATTGAGGGAGGTGTTTCTGCCCTTCTACTCTGCTTTGTTGGGACCTCATCTGGAGTACTGCGTCCAGCTCTGGAGCACTGCATCCAGCTCTGGAGCCCTCAACACAAGAAGGAGATGGAAGTGTTGAAGCAGGTCCAAAGGAGGGCCACAAAAATGATCAGAGGGATGGAGCACCTCTCCTATGAAGACAGGCTGAGAGAGTTGGGGTTATTAAGCCTGGAGAAGAGAAAGCTGCAGGGAGACCATATAGCAACCTTCTAGTACTTGGAGAAGGCCTTCAAGAAAGCTGGGGAGGGACTGTTTACAAGGTCATGTAGTGATAGGAGGAGAGGCAATGGTTTTAACCTGAAAGAGGGTAGATTTAGATTAGACATTAAGAAGAACTTCTTTACTGTGAGGGCAGTGAAACACTGGAACAGATTGCCACTGTAGTGGCAATACACTTGTTCTGTAGTGGGAGCCACATCCCTGGAGACATTCAAGGTCAGGCTTGATGGGGCTCAGTGCAACCTCATCTAGCTAAAGATTTACCTGCTCACTCCAGGGGGTTGGACTATATGACCTTTAAAGGTCCCTTCCAACCCCATGCATTCTGATTCTATGAATGGAAGCCTGTGGAGAAAGGCAGTATGCATTTATGAAATAAAATCTGTGATAACTAATTTCCCTAACAGTTTTTTTTTCTTGAAGCATGTTTCACATTGTCAAGGTTAAAAAGAAAAAAAGCCTATTTCTCCCTAGATTTCTTAAATAATAGATGTACACTTAAATAGTTTAAAAAACATTGCTTACTCAATGAAGGTCACCTTCTTTCAGCTGAAATATTATTTTACAAATGAAATGTGCTGGGATTTTAGAAACATGGAATTGGCCAGATGTACCCAATCAATACCTTTCTCAAATGTGCTAAAAATATGTACTTAATAGAATACTGCATGGTGATGCAGAGCGGTGGATGTGGTCTACCTTGACT
>NW_010157378.1:0-4076 GCF_000695765.1 Mesitornis unicolor
TTTCGTGACCTTTAATAACCTTTTGCTCTTGCACAGGCTCAGTTGTTCTCCGATTCTTGCCCAATCCAAGGGGTCAGGTTTAGCCAGTTCTTGAGACCACTCTCTGGTTCTTATCAGCAACTCAAGACTTCTCGCTCCACCCAGTCCACACAATTAGCAGCACATTTAGTAAGTGATAAGTAATACAATGTTTTCCAAGATTTCTTTAATCCCTTTTTCATCTCCACCCGTAAGGGAGACTCAGCAAACATATTCCGTCTCCGATTCCCCCATATGCCTGGCAAACTTGTCCTGAAATTTTTCTAGCTCAACTGCTGATTCTCTGGGTCTATTTTGCACCTGCAAAAGGCAGCTTTGTCTGGGGGATCTGCAGGCAGTAATCCCTCCGCTCAGACATTATGCACAGTGACCGCTTGTAATGGTGTAAGAAAGCCAGAGATTTGGGATGTTCTACAATGAACATCCAAGGAGTTGTGATCCTCCTCCTCCTGCTAGCTGAAGAAAAAAATTTTTTCTGTTCTTCTTAAGCTGAGTCTACCACTGTGTCCAGTCATCAACCCATCAAGCAGGGAAATCTTACTGGACCAGTGGTCATATGAAGAAGTCTCATTACAGAAGGTTTCCTGCCCAGTGTCTTGGATGAAAGATGGCTACCTGGGGAAAAATCTTTTCAGAAATCCGATTGTAAATTTTTAAGTTTTACAACAGGCTCCACACAAACACTGCAGCACTGAAGGTGTGTTTTTTTATTCTTTCCTAAAGACAGCGAGAGATCTGTCTGTAAGAAGAAGGTCCTCCCTAGCAAAACCTGTGGTAGTAGTTTGAAACTGAAATAAATTTAAATCTGAGTCTTCGTAGCTCTTCCAAGTGCTCCCTGGAAGGTCATGATGATATTTACAAGGCAAGTGAAGCATGTTTACTTGTTTCTGGCATGATATACCTGTTGCACAGGTAAATAAATTATTTTAATATGTGAACTAGCTACTTTCATGAACATTAAAGGAAGGAGAAAATTTATTGCTCTAATACAGTCTATAGTTGTATAAAGATAGTTATATCTTTATTTAGAAGTGGACGTGACTGTCTGATTTTTAACATACAGTCATCCTACACTGTTTATTCTGCAGTAAATACTTCCTTCCCACACTGAAATGTCATTTTGGCTTCACAGTAGGGTCACAAGAAAGCGAAATGATCTGTTAAACCCAGGTATCCTGAATCTCCATAGTCTGCTAAGTTATCTTCCCTATAAGCATTATAGAAACTAATGAAAAGATGATGCAAATTATTTTGATTGGCACTTTCTTGTTTTAAAACTGTCATCCTGTATGGCTGTACCATTGGCATCAATTATTTAAGTTTTTCAAATTGTCATTTAGATTTTACATCAATCCCTCCCCCCTCTACTCAGTTTCAAAATGCTTTAAAGTAATAGTTTGCAAAAATGAGAACCATATGAGTTTCTCTGAACAGCCAGTAAAAATTGCAGGGATGGTGTCAGTGGTCAATGAGAAAACAAGCAAGAAGAAGGAGAAATCTGTGTGCATGAAAACAAAGAATTTAGAGCAAAAACAAGTGATGAGGACTGTGCTGGCATTATTGCTTGGCCTTTGTCAGGAAGAACAAACAGGAGGATGTAGGTCCAATTAAAGTAGCAGAGAGACATGAAGCTTGAGGAGGCCCTCTGAAATTCCTAGTCATACAGTTTTCTGGTGCCTTCTTAATTATGCTGCAGAACACAGACTACTGGGACATATACAAGTCACAACAGTTTTGAGCAACCCCTAATTTGCAGCATTGTAATAGTTACGCAACTGTATGATGAAAAAGCTTTTAGTCCCACTGGTAAGAAGTGATTCACTACTTAAGTTAGTCATTTTCATTAATGTTTAGATCAGGAGAAAAGGTTTGGGTAACAGCTCCATGCAAAGGAAGTAAGAAATGAAACTGTTGCTGCAGTGCAACTTCATTGCAAGGTTACTTCCTTCAGTTCAGCAAATAACCAAATGAATTTTTCACTCCTTACTATCAAGCTTAAGTTTCTGATAATAGTATTAACTGCCCCCACAAAACTTCAAAAGTTTCAGTAGGGAGCAAGTTGTCAGATAGGTTGACAGTTGTAAACTGACATAGGTTCACAAACGCTACCTGAAAGGTGCCAATTTATGCCTACTAAGGATCTAAGCTTTGCATAGAAGGGAAAAAAACCAAGACAGTTGTGTCTTTTTTGGGCAATGCAGCTCGATCAGGTAGTCTGTTCCTACTGCAGCTCTTATGAGGTACCCCAGTAATATTTCCAACTCTGAAAGCTTCAGCCAGAATTTTACTGAATGCAATTTTCACAAAGATTAACAAAAAAAATAAACTCATCTAGAATAAAAAAGTGTAGCACTAACATTATTTTTTACCTTGTTCAGGGGCCCACAGCATTCAAAAACAAACATGTTTTTAAGATCTGATCTGTACCTTATTCAGTTTCCATGTTCCTGAAGATGCAATGAGAATTATGAACCTTGATGTTTCATTAAAAGATTAGCAGCAACATCAACTTGTTGCACTAGAGAGTAAATGAAAACTGAGATTCCATGATGTTAAGATAAGACTACAATTTTCTTGAGTGCCACAAGCAGTTACACTCAATGGCATCTTTCATCAGAAAAGAGAGTGTTACTGCAGTGCACACCATGGAAAATCCAATGCCAGATCAGTATCCGACACTAGCATCCTTTCAGGGCACCCTGGAGGTGCCATGTGTGTTTGAGGTTGCCTGAATTGACAGTTGATGCCTTGCTCGTGAGCACAGAGTTCTCCCTACCTCAGCAGAAGAAGAGCCCCCAGAGCAAGCGGAGCCATAGTGAGATGTGCTGTAAGCTGAGAGGCCAGTACTGTCTGAGCTGTCCTGCAGGAGCCCTTCCAACAGGCACAAGATAAAGCAGCCCTGTAGCTATTCAAATTCGCATTGAGGGGTGGCTCTGTGCCAAGTGCTGCATCCTGAAAGGCTTGAATTGAACAAGTTAAGTATCGAGCCTGTAATGCTAAAGAGTAACACTCAGGTAAATAACTTTCAAAGCAAAGGAAAGGTGGCTATCCAAGTTTAACTCAGAATATTAGGCCATAAAATGAACTCTGTATAACACTTAGTTAAAACAGAATACCTGTGGGATTATAAATCTTTTGCCTTGAAGTGCACCATGTTGACATGGAGAGCACATGCTATTGTGGAAGAGGTAATCCATTGCATGACAATTGAAATAAATGTTGTGGAAGCATTTACACATGTTTCTTTGGATGTTACCACTCCCTTTACTTTGATAAGATGCAGGCAAAATAGCTTTCATAACTTTAAAAATCCCTTTTCACTCATAGTTTTTATAAGCCCTGCAAAATTGAAAGTACAATATGTTTCCTCACTGCAATCAATCTCTCTTACATACATTTATTGCGAGAAATACACAGAAACATCTGGTTAGAAAACCAGGGATCTCTCATTCAGGCTAAGATCATGTGACTATTTTCTGTCAGCTTAGTATTTTATATGAAATACATACACATATACATACATATGTACATGCATATATGCATGCATATATGTATATATATACTCACATATATGAAATTGCCTAAAATCCAGTATCAGCCTAGTATAAAAGGAAAATACATAAGATGCACTTTTTCTTTACTTAAATAAGGGTTAATTTCAAGAAATAATATGCATCATACAAGACACTTGGTAATAGAAACTATTACCAGAATTTAGTAAATGCATTTGTTTCAGGCTCTCAGGAACTACCTCATATACTACCTTAATTACTAATTAACATTAAGTTTTAGAAATGATATTGATGAATGGTAAAGTTTGCTCAGGAATGAGGTGAGACCTTCACACCTTCTGACTAGATTGATTTGAAATAAACCATAAATAATTCAACCATGCTATAAATAGCACTAGTCAAACTTCTCCTGCATAGTTTACCGGATAAGAGACAGCTCTTTTTTACAGAAAATATTTTCATAACTATATTTACATTTTTTAAAATTATCATACGGAGTAATTTGGTTAGCAAAAAATATATTGG
>NW_010157379.1:0-37484 GCF_000695765.1 Mesitornis unicolor
CCTAACGTTCTGTGATTCTGTGTTTCTGTGTAGGACTGCAATCAATGAAAGGTGGTGAAAGCTAATACATCTGCTGATTCTTGAGAAATACAGCTTCTGTTTCAGAATAGGTGGGGAAGTGCTGATGCATTGTGTTGGGGAAGTGATGCTAATGTACCTGAAAACAAAATACAAGTCCCATATTTTCACACTGCCTGACAAACTAGCCAGGCTTACTCAATTCTCCTGAGACTGAGACAAGCTGGTGTTGCAGCTGATATGAGTCACTCCTAATAAGAATCACAGATTGGTGTGGTCTTTGCACATTTAAAAAATAAACAAAAATGAATGAAAGGAGTTCATAAAAACACAGACTGTACCTTGCTGTGCTTGCTGTGGTGGTGTTTGGTGAGTGTTGCTCCTGCAGTTGCCCTGCTCGCTGGTGCTTTGCTGAGTGCTGTGGGGACAGGGAGTCAGGGCCAGGTCCTGCTGCAAAACATCAATGACCCAAACAGCCGAGCGGGAGAAAGGAAGGGGAGGATACACAGTCCTAGGTGAGGATGGGGCGAGGATGTCAGCTTGGCTGTTCTCTTTCCTGCCACCAAAACTAGAGATGGAAGGACCTGGGCAAAGAGGTGGGTTTTGAATTGGCTGCCCTAGGGAGAAGCAGTTGTACTGGTAATGGATTCACTGTTTTACCTAAAGTTCTGCACAAAGCTCTCGAGCTCTTAATAAAGAAATAAATTATTTCGATAGTGAATTGTTCCCTGTATGATTTGACAGCATCGCACAGCATATTGGTGGTTGGTTGGTTTCTATGGCATTTTCAAAGGAAGCTGAAGAATGAAAGATAAAAATCTTCTGTGATATTTATTTCTGCAGCAAACAGCAACAAACACCCTCTTTGTCCACTACTGTTTGGAGCAATTTTTATCCTTTCTAGAGCGGTTCTTGTTGAGGTGATCTTCGTGTTGAATTTTCTATGCTGAGAAACTGGTTTTTTTGAGAAGTTGTTTTTTTGAGGAGTTTGTGTTAAACAGCAGGCAGACTCCCAGAAGGCTCCATTTGTTTCTTTTCATGCATCTTCTGCCCTCCAAATTAAATTGAGAGGAAAAAGAAAGACGTTAACATGTGCAGTTTAGAATGTGCCCTTTCCAAGCGTCACGTTTGAGAAGTCTTGTAGTCTTGTCCTCTGACAGCCTTGCATTCCTTAGAACGACTGAGAGATGACTTCACTCGGTGGACAGGCGCTTGGAGGAAGCACTAAGGGTGAGAATGCTCCTTGTTGTAAGGATGAGACTTCTGTTCCAGTAGCTGCAAGGCCATTCCTCCCAGCCATCGCTGCTTTATAATGCTGTGTCCAAATGAGAAATGTGGTACAAATTAATAATGAGGGTCCAGAAGCTCAGGAGGGCAGAGGGAGATTTTCCATCCCTTGAAGTTTTATGATCAAGTTCTTGTTGTTGTTTGTTTAAACAAAAATACCATTAACCAAACGTGCTGTCTGAACAAGAAGATCAGGAACTGATGTTCTGTGAGCTCTCATCACCAGCAGACTCGTGATCCATTTGCGTTCTGACTTTGTGCTGTTTTCCTCAGTGCTCTGTAGGTTGAGCAGCTTTTAAAACTGTTGTTTTTGTTGTTGTCATCCATAAATCACCAAGTGTTTTCCCAAGTGATAGGGATGTCGGCTGAGACAAATGAGAATCCCCCACCAAGTTGCTGATAAATGTCTAAAGCGCTTACAGATTTCTACTCAAGTGCTTTGAAAATAACTGGAGAAAAGATGGTGATGGACATACCAGCAGAACATGTCCTGTTTGTGGTTCAGTGTTACGTTGCAACATCTGAGTGTGCTTTTTCCCACCTGTTGAGAGGATAAGACAACTCTTGAAGCAAGTGGCTGCTGGTGTGTGGCTGTTCATGGGCTTGATGAGCACTGGGAAGAAGATCCCTGGTGTCTGTGCTCTGAGTGACTCTTCCAACCTTGACGTGGTGTCACCTCTTCTGTCTGTGTCTCCTTGACTTAATCATGATGAATCCTGTCCAGTCTGCTGGAAACACTGTGCTTTGGAGGACTTGGTCTGCTGCCAGGCACCAAGTAGGCATTGCTGAACTGCTTTAACTTTCAGAGGACATGTGCCATTGTTCTCTTAAACAGATTGGAGTCAAGCACAGAGCAAACGGGACGGGAGGTGGGGAGGGAACCCCGTTAGGTGAATAGATGTTACGGCACTGCAGGATCTGATGATGAAGCAGAACCTTGTCCTTCCAGGAGGGTCACAAAAAGCAAAAGGAACAGCTTATTGGCACTTCCTGTGGTTTAGACTTGTGTCTTTCGATATCACACACAACTCTTGCTTTACATCTTGGGTAAAACATTGCCCGTAACCTTTCTACTACAAGGGAATTAAAATTTCAGAGAAACAAGGTCATGGCTCTGTTGGCGAGGTGTAGCAAAGGTCTTTCTTTTTTCTTTTCCTTTTTTTTTCTTTTTTTTTTTCCCTCTCTTCTCCCTCCTCTATTAAAAAGGACCAGAAAGGGAAATTCCTAGCTTCACTTGACCTAGGATGTGACCTATCTGACAGTACATGGGTTTGGGTGCCTGTGGCTGTGTACTCCTCACTGGAAGGCAATAGTTTGTTTGGCATGAAAGATAAGACTGTTCCCTATAGCCATCATCCAGCTGTGCATCTGCACACTGCGCACAGGTAGTTCCTTTTAAATTTCTCAATGATGAAGACGCCAGCTTGCATATTTAAACACTTTCAGGCTTGCATCTGGTGCTGTTTGCTTTAGTCTTTTCTTTTTCTCCAATGTGATCCTTTCTTTGGTTGCCCTTGGCTTCCATGTGATTACCAACATAGTGTAAATACATTGAGTTACATCTTGGGCACGTTTTAGTGCTTATTATGCAATATATGATGGTAACGATTGCTTTTATGAAAAGAGCACATTTGATTTGCGTGGAGATTATTTATGTGCTTACTGGGGGAAGGGAACTGGTTTGCAGAGCCTACTCTGATGTTTCTGAGCTAAGTGTCTTTTTAAGGAGAATTTAAATGTAGAATTTGCAACAGATGTTAGAATCAGTAATCAATTTTGCCACTATAAATTTAGAAGAATTTGACTTCTACACAGTAAATGCTCTCCACCAGCTGTGTGCTTGTTTTAATGAGACTTCTGGTGTAAGCCTTTTGAAATGCAGTATGACGAGTGTTACAAAGGTACGATGTTTAATATTAAGTTATTGTCACTGAACTATATCACTCCTTAGCTTACAGCAAGCAGCGATCCAAATGAGGCTTCAGCATGGCTCTTGGCTGCAGAGGGAGCAAAATCTTATTTCTTCTGCCTGTTCCAGCACCTCTTGGTTTTCTTGCAGGCAAGAAAAGAGGGGAAATGTTCATAAACAATTCACAATCAAACTGAGTTTTTGTAAGCTGCTGGTTTGTACCGTGTGTCTTCTGAAGACAGGAGAGGAAGGCTGGGGGAGAAGGCTCCAGCTGCCCAGCAAGCCTGAGGCAGAGACAGGGCTAAACCCAGTCTTGTCTTAGTCCTTGCCCAGTGCTTCATCCATTACCCCACATCATCCCCTCCTCCTCCTCGCTACCTGGTGCTTTGGGGTAGCTGGGCCCTTGGGATTTTCCTTTGCTGCCCATTATCTCCAGGGGAGCAGCAGTTCAGCTGCAGGGACTGCCCTGCTGCCCCTGCGATGCTGGTAAAGGCCCTTCTCCCTCTTCCCACCTCTTTTGGAGATGGGCTCCGGCCTGTGAAGTGTAAATGGGAGAGAAAGAGGGGCTTCTCCTCTTCCAAGTTCACCCTTCTCTTTTGCTCCTTAACATTAACACATTTTTTAGCTCACCCAGCTGTGCTGCTGCTCAACATCGAAGAAGCATTTGCTATTCTTACCCTTTATTAAAGATGATTTTTCATTTGCCTTGAGCTCTTCCTAGAGGCTGCATGAGAAATGCCAGACTTGGCTTTTAGCGAACTTGGTTCAAACCAATCTCTGTTCCCCCTTCCAGCCCTTCTGGAGTTCATTAACCCAGTTGCTGGCAAAGGACTGCTCTGTTCCCTCGGGCTGGACTCTGGGAGCCACAACTCCCAACTACCCCAACAGGCTCCATGGCCTCCGGGGACGTCTTCTCACTCTTTCATTCTTCAGTTGTGAATAGAGCAGTAGTCTTCATGTAAGAGCACTGTGAGGAGACAGAGCATGTGTGTGCTTTTTATGTAAACTCTTAAAAAGGAAAAAGCGAGCCTAAAATTCTGCTTGTGACAACTAGGCAAAGGAAACTTGTATCTGCATTTTATTTTAAAGCATGTTTTCATTTAAGCCTATAAAGTTGAAGTAACTGGGCCAAATACCGTAGATCGGGGTTGTGCAGAGCATTGCATAACACCCCATTCTGCTAAACACATTGGCCTTTGGATTTCTCTACTCGCTGACCAATTATCAGTTGCTGTAGCGTGGTGATTCGGATAAGAAGCATTTATTGGGTTCATTGAATCTATTCATTTGACATTTGAGGAAAGATGAGTTGACAGAGCATCTGCAAGAGCGCTCTATTTTCTCATCTTGGGCAGGGTGAGTGTATAATTGATGCAAAAACACTGCAAGGAAGGAAATGGATTTTTTGGGAATGTGGTAATGGGTGTGCTGGTGCTTCTCTGAACCAGAGGAAATGTAGTGCAAGGCAAGTAAAATCAGGAAGCTGCATTGCTCTGAAGGAGGTGGAAATCCTCTTGTAAGGGGTCAGCTACGATGCACTGAGTAGTGCAGATGTTGGATGGCGGAGCTGTTTGGTCCAGGCTTGCGGAAGTAGCTGGAGTGACACAGGGACTTGGTGCCCCAGGGCCGTCGACTGTCAGAGTGGTCTTGGGAAGGCTCTTCTCAGCTTGGCTTAAGCGGCTGCTGCAGGCAATTTGACCCCATTGTATCGGTTTGGGGCTGAAGCAGCTGAGGGGGGCTCTGTCTTTTCCTCTGGTTCTCCTTTAGGGCAAGACCCTGCAGTAGGTTGGTGGCAATAGAGCTCTGGGAACAGCCGTGTCTATAGGGGTTTGGTTGTCAGAGCAATCCTCTTCCTCAGCTCCCATTTCAGCTGCTTT
Organism: Mesitornis unicolor; assembly: GCF_000695765.1. Taxonomy (NCBI): domain Eukaryota; kingdom Metazoa; phylum Chordata; class Aves; order Mesitornithiformes; family Mesitornithidae; genus Mesitornis; species Mesitornis unicolor. Next base: position 5,092 of record NW_010157379.1, read on the forward strand.
GGGTTACCTGAGTGTCAGCGAGTACAGAATCTGACCCCAAACTTCCTTTGATTGACCTTTAGCAGCAAACCAGCGCATGCAAAGCAGTGCTGGTTTTCCTTGCTCCATGTAAATGTTTCGTGCCTTGGCCCTTTTCCTTTGTGTGACTCTCCCTCCTTACAATTCCAACAGGAGGCAGTGGTGGGAGTTGGGCATTTGTAGCTTTGGTCTCTTGCTGGTGGGTGTAAAACGATGGCTGTGATCAGTGGGGTGGTCTGTGAGCTCCCAAACCACATGCCCTGTCTATCGTTACCCATCTGGAGCCTTGGTGACTTGCAAGCTGTGCGCTGGAGAGCCAAGTCCTGCATTTTCTCCTTGGACAAAGCTGCTGTTAGAATTGCCAATGTGAGAACTGCAGGAACTACAACACAGGGATGCCAAGTCTCCTCTGAAGCTGCTAAATTGCTGGAGCTTCTTTCATATAAATTTGTGGAGTTTGTCTCATATGTACTTGCATACAGAAAGCTGGTAATTAGTAACAGTGTCAAAAGGTCAAAGCAAACTGGCAAATCAAAGGTGATCTATTTCTCATTTTTTACACAGTCCAGGCCTTTGTGGTGGATGGGCTCGGCTCCTCTCAAATTTGTTCAGCCATTTCTAAGTGCAAGAGTTGGGTGCGATTGCTGTGCAGACTGATTTGGAGATCTCCCTTTTGTTTTATCCCACAAGAGCATCTCATACTTCTGTTTGGTGGGGGAACTGTTATTAGATGCATTGTAAATGATCTCCTCTAACTGCTTTGCTCTAAAAACAGAGGAGCACAGAGAGTATAGCTGGTGATAAGCCCTGGAACTGAAGAGTTGATGATCCATAGCACTAATGCAACTGTTTACAGACCTGTAAAAGTGCCTGTCTGCTTCATTGCATTTATCTCATTCTGGCTCTGTGTGTTGAAATTCGCTTAACAACCTTGAGGAGCCTTATCTCCCTGCAGGGCTTTTCTGAAGTGTCCAGCTTCCTGTGAAAGTAGGAGGATCCAAAGGCTTTTCATAGACTACATCTCTAAAAGAAGGCTTAAACTCAAGATGTCAGTGTTTCAGGTCATGTCAAGCGTGAACCCCCAGAGGCAGGCTCCTCAAGGGGGAGCAGGAGCTGCACCGTGCATCTGGAGACACTTAGGACTTTGTTGAACCCTTTGTCGTGATTTTTTAAGTAGCAGCATGCTTTTAAAATCCATATATCAGGCTCATGAGTACCTTTGCAATGTGCAAGGCTTTTGTTATTGTTACAGACTGGACTCACTTCTTTACAGAAGAAGAGGACTGCACACCATAGCTAACTCCTTCAACCAGTGTTTGCTGGGCAGCGTTCCTGCCAGCAGCACTGGCCATGCCAGCAGTCGCCCGAGTAAAGATACCATTTTTGTTCAGGCTGCCAGCGAGGTGGATATGTTGCAGTTGTGGATGGTGAGCAATTTAGCAGTTAAATGTGTGCCTCGGTGAAAAGAGGTGAGGAGATGGAGCTCAGCAGCATCAATGCTGGTGCCTTACACCTGAGGTTTGCACTTGGGCAGGTCTGTGAAGCTGCCCACTCTCCAGGAGTGCAGGACCTGGCAGTTACACCCTGACACTCCCCCTGGGTTTTGCCATGATTTAGGATTACTTCCAGAATCTCTTTTAAGAGAGTGATTCTCTTTTCTTCTTTACTCACCCTCTGTTGCATTGAGCAATCCTTCTGATTCTGCTCCAAGTACTCCATTTTCATACATTGCTTCTCTTGCAGTTTTCTGTGGGGAGCTTGCTTGCAAATCTGATGGAGCAATACTGCGTGTCAGGCAAGGTGGGGATGCAGGATGCTGCATGGTGGTAAAGGAGAGCTCATACGTTTTGCATGATGCTTCAAGAGAATCTTCTCTGGTAGCTTTCAGACGTGCTAGGTTACTTCCTGCTCATGTCCCTGCACCAGAAAGCACATCAAGCACAGAACTGGGGCTGAGAAGAGATGAACTTTGTTACTGCCAGTGACTGACCTCCTTGGAGCTGGTGTACACAGGGATGTCCCCCCTAGTAGGTACAAGCAGTCCAGATCACAGGTGCAGCCTCTGATGGTCACTCAGTGGTCTTGGGACATGTAAAGGAGTTTGTAGTGGTTTTCATCGTGTTGAGACTGGAGATGGTTGCCTGCTGGATGCATCTTTGTGTGGCTACAAGGGGAGCAGGGTGCTGCACAGAAGTGTGGTGGCAGCTCCTTTGCCAGCAGAGGTGATGCCTGCCTTGAGCTGCCCTTCTGCGGTCTCCAGCGCTGCTCCACAGTGCTGACCTGGCTGTGAGGCAGGGCGAGCTGGGGGGGTAGACTTCTCAGCAGATGGAAATGATGGGGTGAGGGCCGAGGAGTTCAAGTATTACTGCCTGCTTTGGAGTGGTGATGCTCTACAAATTTTTCTAGGGTAGATCTGCAGGGAGCAATCCTGTAATCCAGTGGGAACTGCAAGGAGTCCAGCTTCTCGAGGCTAATGCTCAGATGCTGGTGGCTTAAAATTAAGAGCCAGGTACAAAGCCCACGGAGCTGCTAAAAGGCTCCCAGTGATGCACCTCAACACTCAGGTAGTGCTGGTGAGAAGTGTTTGGGGTGGGGGGAACTGCCAGTGCCCCCTGGCAAACAGCTGGATTTGCAACCCCAGAGCCCAATGCAGAGCGTCATCCAGGTGCTGTTCAGGAATGCTCTCAGTACCCAGCTCAAGCTGGAGCTGGACTATTTAATAGGATGGGCTGCTAAAATGTTTAAAGCTTATTTACCTTTCCGTAATGTTTGTTGCTTTGGATCCCAACTCCTGAGTTGTGGCTTTACAAGAGCAATAGTTTTGCAAAGATTGCTTAATCAATAAGAAATAAATTTATTTCAGGCTCCTTGTTTATGTTGTTCTTCGTTAAATGAAATGGGCAGCATTTTCAGCAAACTGTAGTGAGGCTTTCAGTTCTATTTTTAGATGATTTGGACAAAACCCAGAAGAAAAATATTATAAATCCTTTGCCGTGCAGTCAATTTTCAACGAGGTAATTAAGTTTTTATAGCGGGTTAATCTCTGCTTTCGTCACTTGACTCTTGAAGTTGCATTGCTGGTTTGTTGCTTCCCGAGATAATGAGTCTCAGTTTGTTCTTGCACACAAAGCCGCTTCCCGGGCTCTCAGCGTGCCATGTCATGAGTCGTGCATCCGTCGTGTCTGCATCGCTGGCTGCTGCCGTCCGTGAGTTGTACCCATTGAAATGCTGACATTTTGTCAAATCATGGATTGTCTTTTTACCCTGTAGACATGATGTCTTCATTTTTCATTATCCTGCAATTGCTTACTTAAACCATCATTATTCCAGGATCATTTAAAATGCAGTTTATACTTCCTTCCTGTATCCCCCATTGCTGAGCAAAAAGCACTGATCTTGAGCAATACTCTGCTAGAGCCCTGTAGAATTTCAGTGGGATGTTGTTTCCCTGGCTGAGATTTCCATCTACAGAGGTCTGTATCTCTGGCTGTACATCTAAATAACTACTGGGATGGCTTAAAGATACTGAACACCTGGCAGCTGACGTGGGTGAGATCAGGATCCTCCGCTGGATCCAAAGAGACTTTGGTGAATGTTCAGTTCATTCTTTAGCCAGAAGCATTTGGCTAAAGTTGGACTCTGTTTTCAAACTGTTCTTACCCCTTGGTTTTTTGTTTGGTTCTTTTTGTTTGTTTGTTTTTGTTGTTTTTTTGTTTTGTTTTTGTGGTTTTTTTTTTTTTTTTACAGATGAGTGCCATTCAAGTTTTTATTTAAGTTTCCCAGCCCGTGTGTTAAGATATTTTGCACATTACTGTTTGAAGCAAACTTTCATCCTTGTTCCCCTGCTTTGGGGCTCCCCTCACTGTCTGTAGTTTGTTCTTAATATTGTCATAAAATCACAGCATGGTCTGGGTGGGAAGGGACCTTAAATCTCCTGCAGTCCAATCCTGCCATGGGTCACACCTCCCACCAGCCCAGGCTGCCCAAAGCCCCGTCCAACCTGGCCTTGGGCACTGCCAGGGAGGGGGCACCCACAGCTTCTCTGGGCAACCTGGGCCAGGGCCTCACCACCCTCATGGGGAAGAATTTATTTCTAATACCTAGTCTAAATCTTCTCTCTTATAGTTTGAAACCATCACCCTCATCCTATCACTGCCTGCCCTTGTAAAAAGTCCCTCCCCAGCTTTCCTATAGCCCCTTCAGGTCCTGGGAGGCTGCTCTAAGATTCCCCCAGAACCTTCTCTTCTCCAGGCTGAACAACCCAAATTCTCTCAGCCTGTCCTCATAGCAGAGGTGCTCCAGACCCTGATCATCATCATGGTCTCCTCTGGACTTGCTGATGATGAAAGGGCTGGAGGAGCACCTTGTTCTTTCTCCTTGCCCTGCCAGGGTTACAGTTGAGCCCTCTTACATGAGATGTTTGAAATGGTGCCTCTCCAGGACCACCACACCAGGTACCTCAGGCTGCCCTTATCTTTGCCCAAGCAGCAAGCCTGAGACTTTGGGTCATGGAGCTATAGGGACACATGTGCCTCTTTTGGAGGACTGTGAAATGAAAGGAGACCATGGGAAGTCCCAGAGGGTGGTTTCAGCTCTTCCCCATAACAAGACTAGCTCTGAATGCCTCTTCCCTCCCCTACTCACAACCAGACACAAGTGTCCACCCCATCCTGTGACCTTGCACAAAAAGTGCTGGCCCAGATGAAAGTGGAGGTGCTGGCTCAACTTAAAGAGAAATCATTTTTATGGTCATATCAAACCAAGTCAGCGATTTGGTGCAAAGAGGCTGTTTTGCAGATGGGATGGAGCTGAGGTGGCTGAGCAGGTCAGCTGCTGGCTGAGCTCCCATGCTCATCCTCACTTTGTGCTGAAGGGCAGCAGCTGGATCTGGACAAAGTGCTTGTCACTTGGTGCCAGTGTGGCAGGTCCCTGCTGCTGCGGCAGCTGCTGCTCTGACCTGTGGGACTGCTGCCACGCTTGATTGGAAGATGCCCATGCAGACAAGGTCCTGATCTCTCCTGTATTTGGGAGCCTTCACAACAGCATCGCCTATCAAGCTTCAGCTTTAAGTTGTTTCAAAGTCAGTGGGACCTGGGCATGATCATGGAGTGTTGCTGAAGGCTTTTATCCTGGTGAAAGAGCTTATTAGTTTCCCAAGTTCATCTTCTGCTCAGATTTGAGCCTGGCTTTGGTTGTGATGACTGTGGTGCAGGGCTCATTGGGAGTACAACCCAGGCTTCGGCTACTGCTTTTTCATAAGGGAAGGGACCTTAAAGCTCAACCAGTCCCACCCCTGCCATGGGCAGGGACACCTCCCCCAGCCAACACATCCAGGGATGGGGCATCCACAGCTTCCCTGGGCAACCTGGGCCAGGGCCTCACCACCCTTACAGTAAAGAATTCCTTCCTGATGCCTCATCTAAATGTCCCCTCGTCATTAGAGTCATTAAAACCGTTACCCCTTGTCTTATCACTCCACGCTCTTGTAAAAAGTCCCTCCCCAGCTTTCCTGTAGCCTCTTCAGGTTCTGGGAGGCTTCTATAAGGTCTCTCCAGTGCCTTCTCTTCTCCAGGCTGAGCAACTTCAACTCTTTCAGCCTGTCCCCATAGCAGAGGTGCTCCAGCCCCTGATCATCTCTGTGGCTTCCTCTGGACCTGCTCCCACAGCTCCCTTTTTCTGACTGTTTGTTGTTAAACACACTCTGTTTCCCCAGGAAATGAAATATTGTTGGGCTGTGTGGTCTGTTTAACAGCTTGAAGTGTTTTTTTGCTGATGATTTGCAATACGTTTGCGATACGTTTTAATGCTATTCTATTTTTAAGTTACATTGCATTGGACTTTTTTTCCCCTTGGTTTAAATTTTACATGATAATTATTTGAAACTGCCCTAGAAATATTGAAAAGAAAGAAATAATCACTGGGCTATTGTTGGTACTGATTTACAAGAGTAATTGTATTAAAAACGAGTCCATGGAAAACGGATAAGGAGCAGTCACGATTCTGGATTTCCTCAAGAAAAACTTTTTTAGGTCCTGGAACAAAGCTGTTGCTGTACCTTCTTTTATTTTTTTAGAGATTTTTAACTAAATAAACTGATTAATTTCTACTTAAGTGTGAAGCAATAAAGTAGATTACAAGCAATAGGTGGCCAGTACAGGAAGAGTGATTATGGAGGGGAAACGTGGCTGAGGATGCTGGTTCAGGAAGGTAAGATAATGAAACTTGATTTATTTTCTCCTTGCTTTCCTGTCCAGATCGCTTATTCATGTGATTCGTACATCAGCAGGACTGCTTACAGGCTGAGGGGCTTTTCTGGTTTAAAATTCTGCCGTGGGAATTAGCGCTGATGCGCTTGTCTTGCTCCAGGATTTTCTTTCTATTTCAAGGCAGAATTTCAAAGCTGGTCAATGCAAACCCATTCTGTATCACACAAGAACGGTTCTGTTGACTGATTTCTGTCTTTAAAAAAAACTGTGGAAACCAAGAGTTCAGCTTTCATGTTTTTGTGATTATCATTCATGACAGTTTTTTCATCCTATTCTTCTGAATCCTTGAAAGTAAGAATTTTCCTATGGCTTTCATGCTTGGCACCTCAGAATAATAACACTTTATAGAGACAATTTTGTTTCTTGCACAAGTATGTTAAAGCTGAAGGAATTAGAGGCTGGTTTGCTCTTTGGCCTTTGTCTAAGGAGACCGATTTGGGATTCGAGTGTCGAGACGCAAGACCAGTCCCTTGGCATTTGGACTTGTGCACCTGGAAACTGATTTTATTACCTGATTCTCTCGGAAAGATCAGGAATTGCTTTTGCACGAGGAGATAGTGCCAGGTTTGGGGAGTATTTTTGAAAGTTTTAAAACAAACTAAAACTCACAGCCTTACATCCTAGTTTCTTTGGCATTAGAACTTCACTATTGGGCTGTAGTCAGTGCAGCGCCTTTTCTTGTTGCTTTCAAAAGAGGGTGGGGGTGATGAGGTTGGTTTTCTCCCATCATGGGGATGACATGGGGACAACCGTCGTGCTGTAAGATCCTCGGTGAAGACCAAGGCCTTCGGTGCTGATCTGCAGGTAAATGCTGGGGTTGAGCACTCTGGCTCTGCTAGCAGTAAAACTGAAGTTGGGAGCTTAGCTCTGGTTTTACAGCCGAGTAGCTAATATGTTAATTATCCTGTGGTAATGTGCACCTTTTTTAGCAATGAAGACAAAGCCTCAACTCGCTTTAAACTGATGTATTAATAGCAAATGCTTGAACAATGTGTGTTTTTAGAAGCTACCTACGCAGCATAACTTATTCAGGTTTTTGCTTTAGTGACTACTAACGTGAAGAAAGGAAGCTGAAAACTTTTGTGCTCCGTGCTGAGTTAGTCTTTGATGGAGGAAAAAACCCCTCCGCTGCTGTGCTCTCAGGTGTCTGCAATGTGACTTTTAGGAGGACATCACCTCTCCAGTGCCTGTGTTCAGGGCTGGTTGTGCGGTGATAGATGAGCCTGAATGAAGCGATGAGCCCTTTATTTAAGGGGAGGGTCCTGGTTGCCAGAAGAATAGATTAATCTGCTGTCCTTTCAAGGGCGCCGAGTCTTTCCCTGATGACGTTCTGGAGTGTGATGGATCTGCAGGGCGTCTGGGAGCCCAGAGGCTCAGCAGTGCTGGGTTCAGGAGAGGCAGAAGTGATTTCCAGTCCTCTTCCAGAGCCTCTGTCTCCAAGCTGAACTGGAAGAGTTTGAAAAGGTGTAAACTTTGGGGGGTGTTGGCATTTGAGATTTTCTTTTGCTGTGTTTTGGATCTTTTATCCTTCGTGGGGCTTTATGCATGAAGATGTGTGGTACTGAATATGGTGAATAGATACTTGGCTGCGGGGTTGGGTTTTTTTCAGATCACATCCCTGTGACAAGTAATTTCCAAGTGTGAAAACTGCTTTGATATCTTTATTCAGGACTTGCTCTCTTGCTAAGGCATTGCAAAACCTGAAGAAGGGAACAGAAAGGAGCCTTTGGAGAGGACGGTTTCTCCCTTTGCGCAGGGGCTGTTTCTCAGGAGGAGCAGCTCGACCAGGGAGCCTGCAAAGAGCACGACCAAGAGCATTGCATGCGTGTTTTGGCGTTTAGGCTGGTTTGTATTGTGATCAGAGCTGGTCCTCGCCAGCTGGGAAGCTCTGAGAACGTGTCTTGAAGTCAGTTTGCAAGTCGAGCCTTTCCTTGAAGGGAATAAGAAATATTAATGAAACTGGGAAGCTGGCTTTTGAAGTGGCTGCCTGCTCATCTTCGAAGACCTGCAAAGGATCTGTGAAGTTGTGTGAAAGAGAGAGCAGTTTCTGTTTAGAGTCTGCACCATCAGTTCTTTTCCCCTCAAGAGAGCTTTTTCCATTTAAGCAAAGCACTATTTCTATTGACAGTACTTGAGTTTCATTAGCTGCAAAATATGGATTTATGTTGAGCTGTCTGTGAATGAAATGTCATTTTTCTAGCAATAAAATAATTTTATCTATATCTAAGGGAGGTATGAGAGTTCTGGCTTTAAGCTAGTGCGTTGAAGTCTGGGTTTTGATGTGTTTATTTGCAAATGGTAGGATATTGATAGTTTGCTTTATTGAAAACAATTTCATTTGACATGATCCAAAGTAAGGGTCTTGTAGAACCTCCGTGCATGGTTTGGAGGAGAAGTTTTGTCTGCTCTTTGCCCTATGTCCCAGCTTTCTGCAGCCTCAGGAGGTTCAGTTCTGCTCCCACTGCCTCTCTGCCCTGGCCAGAGAAGGGAGATGCTCCCCTGCCCCAGCCAAACTCGTACCAACCCAGCGATCCAGCAGCCTGCTCACTGCAGCACCATGGATGTACTCACTGTTCCCTCTTCCTCCAGGGATGTTTTATGAAGAATAATTATATTTGATCTATGAAAAGATGAATGTTGAGGAGGAGGGACTTTAAAAGAAATAATAAAAAAAAAGCAGCCCCAATCCCTCTTGGTTATTGACACGAGAAGGGAGCACTTTGTCAAACTGACATCTGAATCCTTTATTAACATCTTCTGGGCCAGCGAGTGCCAGGAGAGCGGTGTCACCTCCTGGGCTCCATCTGAGCTGTGTTCGGTGGCTTGGCTTTGAGATTTGGCCATCAGCAAAATAAGAAAATGCTCATTTGCAAACGTTTTAGCACTGGGAAAATTATAGGATGGTTTCAAAGGAAGATGCAGCTGCCTTGGGAACGGTCAGAGATGTCAGCAGCGCTGCGTGCTGCTCTGAGGGCTGGGCTTTGTGCCAGGCTCGGTGTAGCTGGGGCGTTGGGGGGTTGTCCCGCTGCTCTCCGGGCTGGGCTGCAGCGTTTTAACGTGAACGGCTGGAGAGCTGCAAGCATGCGGCAGCCTGGCCGCTCGCCCTGGGCTCACCCTGGGCTCAGTCACACTGCCTCCTTCCATGGAGGCAGGAGCCGCGTCCCCGTGTGCTGGCCCCCGTGGTGACTTTGAGCTCTGGCTGTGGGGCACTGCTGGTGCTGAGACCAGGGCATGAGACAATTTTTTGAGTGTGCTGCCAATACTGATGTGGTCTGTGTGTCCTCCAAAGAGTTAAGATTTTAAAGTCTTGGGAGAACAAGTCATAGTGTGGTACATGCCAAGGCAGTTCTCAGTGTTTTTCCTTCTTTTAGATATTTCTTGGACAATATTCTGTATTAAAGTCCTTCTAATGGACCAACTACCACATACAATCCCAAGGAAAATGGCATGTGCTATGTTTTAGAGAAGTCTGCTGTGATAACCTGAGCAAAGTTTAGGGGTATTTGTATAAAACTGCTCAGTTTCTACCCATTGCTGAGTGTCCTTTTGTGGGACAAAATCCCTTCCCATTAACTGATTTCTGTACCTGAGACTGTAGAGGATTGAGAGTTGGAAAGTTCATCAGAACTGAACAGGGTCACAGAAATGCGTTGTCTCTTTGCTCCTGAGCACTGTGCTCTAGCCTGAAGGTGTGAAGGACTCGCAGGACCCAATGTTACCTGTCCTTGAGCAGCAGCACAGGCCCTCCCTGGTGCTATTTTGGCAGCTCTTAAGGATGGGCTTTGTGCTTCTGACGTGCGTTGTGACCCATGCGCGTTGCTGTTGTGATGATGAGCTCTGGCAGGGTATCATCCCCTTCCGAGTCAGCCGAGGTACCAAAGGCAAGAGTAGTAGAAGCATCGCTGACCCTTCAGCTTTGGGACAGAGAGGGCATGTCCTGGCCAGGAAGGGTGGTCCTCCATGGCTGCTGCTTTCTGGGTTCCAGAGTGGGTTCCTGCAGAAACCCAGAAGTGATGCTGCTTAACCTCCTGGGAGGCTGCTGAGAGTTTTGGCAGGGCCTGACTCCTCCATCCTTTGCCCTCCTGGCTGTGTGGTGAATGTGCTGGGTCCTGCAGCCATGCAATGGTTTTGTGTACCTTGCAGAGACAGAAGTGAGCTCTCTCAGCTGCTGGTTGGAGCAGACGCATTGATAAGTCCAATGCAACGTTCTGTTGTGGCTCTCTGAGACCGATTGGGCCTGGAGTGCAGCCAAGGAGGCTTTATTTGGCTTACAAGTGTTCGTTACTGAAAAACCACACGCTCTAATAGTCAGTTATTCTGTTTCTGAGATCCGTTCTTTGTCGAACATGCTCTTCAGCTGTGACCTTAGTCAGGAAGAGTGAGGGTAGCTGCTGAATGCTGGGCTGGATGAGTGCACTTGGTGCTCCGAGCAGCAGGGTGTGTTGGAGTGAGGACAGATCCTGTCCAGACACTTCCCATAGAGTTCTGCAGGTGTCCTGCCATATAACCACTCTGATCACCTTCTGCTTTCCTTAGTGTTACTGTAACCGGTATCCTGACTTCCCCAGCCTTGAACAGATTTGCCTCACACTGCTCTTCCCTCTGTGCTCCCTGCTCTTCGTTGAGGTTTGAATTGCTGGTTATTAATTCTCCCTTGAGTGTAACCTGATGGGTGTAGAGCTCTCATGCCTACACTCATTCATGGCTGGAATTAGGCTGCTTGGCTGCAGCATGTACCGTCTGTTGTCTTCCCAAATCGCTGTTTTTGTCTAAGGGAACCTCTAGAAGCTGCTGCTTGGCCTCCTTCCTTGTGGAGTTGGCCATGGTGCCCTTGGTTCTCCTCCTGGGAGACACTTGAGAAGGATCTGCAGCTCCCGGATGAGCAGGGTGGGAGCTGGCGAGATGGGAAGGCACCTCTGGAGATCATCTAGTCCACCCCTCCTGCTCAAAACAGGGTAAGCTCAGTGGGATGGGTGTGAATATCTCCAAGCATGGAGCCTCCTCCACCTCTACAGGCAACTCCTGGTGTTCAGTCACCCTATCTGTAGAAATTTCACTTAAACCTGCAATTTTCTGTGCCTCAGCTTGTGCCCATTGCATCTTACCCTCTCCCCAGACATTTCTGGGAAGAGTCTGGCTCCATCCGCTTTGCTCTAATCCCCCCAGGTATTTATTTCCAAGCCACGTTTCGTTGGTTTCTTTCCTGTCTCTTCTTCTCCTTTGACACCCCATGGGCACACATGGTCCTGCTGGCCCGGCGCTGCCCCGTCCCAGGACGCATAAAAAGCTTTTTGGCATGAAATAAATGCAGTTCCCAACCCTCAACTCTGACCCACTCGACAGACTGGTTATCACACTGACTCTTCCTTTTCCACTAACGTTATTCTGATGGCTGGCTGAAGTGAAATAATGGTCGCTTTTCCTGGAAATGCGGGGCGTAAAGCATTGCAGTCTGCTTTTATATCCCAGTGGTTTAGATCATTAAATTCTCAGGGCTTAAGCTCTTATTTCTTCTTTTGCAGTGCTTATAAGAGGATCTCCTGGGGCCCTATTGTACAACCAAATACAAATAATACATTAATAAAACAGGATTGTGTGTTTGTACTCCTGGCAGTCTGTAAGGATTACTTGTATATAACGTTTTGCGGTATTTGGCCCTTAGTCATTTTGATTTGTCCCTTCTACCACTTTTTTAAAGTGGCTTTTCTCTCTGCTCAGACAGCGCTTGAGAGATGTTGCCCTCTGGAAAGAGGTTTCCTCAATCGCAGTATTAATTTCTGATTTTTCTGCCTTTTTTTCTTTATCCCTTTGGCAGTGTTTGTTTCTTTACCTGCTTCTTTCAGCACCAGTCCTGATTTGTTAGTGCAGTTTTTGTGATAGTTCAGTTATTGAAGTGATGGATAACACTTGGGGACTGCAGTTATTACTCATCAGTTAGTGCTGCCCTGGGGGGGTAAAAGCCCTTTTAATGTGCTTGTAGCAGTTTTATTTTTATGAAGTGCTTGAACTTTAAAGTTAAGACTTCTAAAATGATCTAGGATGTATATTGGAGAGTATTAAAAATGAGATTTAAATAGGAGAACCTCTCCTTTTTGTGCTGGCATTCATTGCTGGAAGGAGCACTTGCTGAAGTGTTGTACTTAATGTACGTTGGAAAGTGCTGCGACAAAAGTAAACTGATAAGGTTTCATCCTCTCCACAAAGCTGTTCTTGCAGTATTGCATTCACTCAGTTTTGCCAGCACTCCTTGTGCATTCAGCTGGAGCTTCGAACCATTTTTTGGTGGCATTTCGTGTTGAATGAGTGTAAGATAAATAAATTTTATCATTTTTTCTGCAGGACAAGTGTTTGTATGCCTCAGCCCAGTCCCAAAGCAGGAAAGAGAACAAACTGTCAGAGTTGTAGGAACAAAGGATGGAGAGAGATGAGGGAATAGCCCCTAAACCCCATTTTTAGATTAGAGAGGGAAGAATTGAGATGGTCCTGGCAGTTGCAGGCACCAAGGTGTGGAGGGGAGAACCAGGGTGACCTGCAACACCACAGCGTGGTCCTCTGAAGCCATCGTGTGGCACTTCCTGAGTCATCTCTCTCCAATCTGTTGACTTCCCTTTTTACTCCTAAGATGCTCTTCATTTTTTATTGCTGCGAATGGTCCTTGCCAGCTCTTAGAAAACACTTTCTACCCTTCTTGAGATCTCATAAAGGAGCTGAACCTTGGAAGAACACATGGTGGCATTTTCTAGGCTTGCCCCAGCTATGGTGGCAGTACGGTGCTGACCTTTATCACCTGTGTATCCTTCAGGGGAGCGGGTGCCCTCCTGAACGGCCACCACTGCTGTTACCTCTTGCCCTCGCTGCTCAGCAGAGGTGACGTGCAAAGCTCTACTCCATCAGCTTCATGCTTGGGCTGGGTGTGAGCATTTGTCCTTAGTCTATAGGAGCTTTCTGTACACCTGTTGATATTATTCATTGCCTTTAATTCCAGCACTTTAGACCAGTTTCTGCTTGGTCCAGTCTCCTGTTATAATTATTAGTGTGTCATGTTCAGATCCCCAGATAACAAATATCTGCTGCCTGAAGATCAAGGGGATTTTCTAAGACTTTCATCCCACCACCCGCAAATGGATTCCGTGTGTTTTATTTCTTTGTGTTAAGGTTGACATTTTATTTTCTTTTTTGTTTTCCTTTTTTTACATCTTCCGCTGCTGCAGAGTGTCCAGCCAGCAGTGGCGATGCTGCTGGAGCTGGATTTACCAGGCTGCACTGTCCCGCTCGCTGTGTGCTCACTGCCGAGCTACGTTTTCTGTGCACAGCAGCGACATCCACAAATCTGCTCTCAATTTTAGCACAAAACCACTCTGCCAAAACCAGACACTCCTAAAGGCTTCACTTTGGGGTGGACTCCCCACTCTGATGGTTGCACTGGGGACCTGGGCTCCCAATCTCAGGACTAGGTCTGGATCAGCAGCCTTTGGCAGAGGCTGGTATTAAAAATACGATTTTTATTTTTTTTAAACTTACTTACTGTTGCATTGAAGCTGCCTGCGTTTGTTTACCACTGTGAGTTGACCTTTGGGAAGACATTTCTTGATTAATTGGGTATCTAATCGCTTCAGACGACTGACAGGCGTGCACATATCGGAGTTTTTCCTCGTTAGATATTTTCCCCTCTGGTTTCTTCTTTCCCTGTTACATGGCAAATGGTGTGTTTATTTTTTGTATCGTTCCTCCGTTGTTTTTCTCATTAATTATTAACTGTTGATTTCATACTTGCCTGTTGTCTCTTGGCCTGAACCTTTATTTTGCTAATTCATCAAGGCTGCAGTCTCTTGTTCTCAAGCACGTGCTTATAAGCTAGGTGTAAAGCAGAGGCCGGGTATTTTAATTCTTGTAATATTTGGCCTTCAGTAATAACTCTCTCAAGAATTCTTTATAATTACTCTCCACAGACTTTTTTTTTTTTAAAGAAGCTCCACCTCAACTTATTCCTCCAAAGCACTGTCTTCTTGTAGGTATTGAATCCTCGCTCGTGTTTATCCCTGCAGAGTTTTGCAGGTTTGCTGGGTGCTGCAGGTTCCCGGGAGGACAGGCAGCAGGCAGTAGGCAGTGAGCATGCTGTCCTTTAGTTAGTTGTGTGTAAACAATCTGGAATGTTTCCACAGAAAACTGCTGTGGAAAATACTCTGTTTTGGTTTTTTTTTTCCCCTGTGGGAAATGGAAACGTGTTGGTTTAGGTAAGTGGTGTTTTGATCTTTATACAGAGGACAAAACTAATTTATGTGGCGTGTAGGTCAGAATCTCTGAAGAAGTGAAACGTGGCTAGGTTGGGGAGTGGCTAGGTTGGGAAATACTGGGTTTACCTGGGGAGGTGTAATAGCGTGAACTTTTAATAGCTTTGAGCTCGGGGTCCCTGCTTTGCCCCTTGGTGGCTGCTCTCAGAGATACCGCAGCAGGAAATGGTCTGAGGTTTAGTGATGGAAAGCTCAGGTCAGCAGCAGCTTATGCTGAAAGCTGTCACAAACTGAGCAGCCTGCACGCTTCCCGCATGTGGCACTGAAGTTGAGGTGCCCTTGTGCCATGGGCATGTCCTGGGTAATGGGAAAGGGAAAATCTTTTAACCTGAGCCTAAGACGGGACTCTCTGGAGCAGGAGAGCTTGCTTTGAGCCCTTGGTGCTCTGCAAGGACCCAGCCTTGGCACACAGCCTGGCCCCAGCCACGGGGTCTTGGGTTACAGCGCCCTTTCGCTCTGGCTAAACTGGTGCTTTTGTCACGGTTCACAGTCTATGGTGTGCTGAGGGAGGTAAATGAGTTAATTCAGAAAACAGTTTTGCTGGGAGATTGCTCTAGAATTAAATTCCGGAGATAAGTGAAACAAAACATTAGTGGAAGATGAAGGGAAGGAGAGGGGAAAGATGGAAGTGAGCAGATGTAAGCAGTGAGACTGGACTTGCTCCATGGCCACATGCTTATATTGACAGTACCAGTCCTTTGTCACAAGTAACTTCTTTGGGGAGCAGCCCTTAGAGGGAAAATTGGAATAACTCCAAGGAAGAAGCTGTCAGAGTGCTGTCTGCTACTGTGCACAGTACTAAGTCAGGTCTGGGCATGGTGGTGTTGGGTTGATGGTTGGACTTGATGATCTTAGAGGGCTTTCCCAACCTTAATGATTCTGTGGTCCTGGAGAGGCACTGGTGTGACGAGCAGCAGCGGGATGGGGAATACAGGTATTTTAATGGTTCCAGGTTGTTAATTTCATTGCAACTGTGTGCTTCCAATAAAATGTTTTGTATAACGGATGGTAGGAGAGTCTTTTCTCTGCACCATCGTACCCAAGGTGCTGGTTGACAGGGGCAGGCAATGGTCTGGCTGCCCTTGTCCCTCCTGTCCAGAAGTCCCCAATGCCAGGGGGTCCAGCTGGAAGAAATAAAATAACTGTATGGCAGCTAATGGTGAGATTTTATGCCTAGGGAAGCAAATCAAAGAGGGAGAAACCTCCTGGTTATTTTCCCATTACGTTAAAGCTCCTGTAAAAACAAAGTGTCTGGGATATGGAGGGGGAAGCTAAAGTCTTTGTACGGCAACGGGTGGCTCAGCTCAGGGATGCTGTGCAGTAGCTGTCTTGAAAAGAGCAAGTGAGGTGACTCCCAGTTTGGGTCTGGTTTGTTTGAGCCCCTGTGCTCTTGGAATAAAGAGCCACCCCCACACCTCCCTTTGAAGCTATGTGGAAGGCTGGAACATCCTCCCTGTGTCAGAATGTGTTGCTAATGTAATTTTTCCTTTATTTTCAGCAACAGCGCACAGTTTATAGACTAACGCTCGTGAAGGCTTGGAATGTGGATGAACTCAGAGCCTATGCTGACCTGATATCCCTCGGTGAACCAGACTTCATTGAGGTCAAGGTGAGCTGCACAGAGCTATCTTATTTTTTTCCATCAGTATTTTACTCTTTTCCTTCCCATTTCTCCCCTCCACCATCTTACACAAGTAAATGCAATTCTTCCAAAGATTTCAGTGATGCGTAAGGAACTTATCTCTTGCTTTTAAAGCTAGGCAGACAGACTCCTAATATTTCATGTGTGCATTTGGAGTAGTCTTGAGTGTTATGCAAGACAAGCTTTGTACCAGCCGGCATCAATTTCTGCTCAACAGAACTGTAACCCTCTGGTCCCTTTGTTTTTCTTGTGAAAGCAGAGACAGATAAACAGATGTTCCTTCTTTTATGTCAACCAACGTTTCAAACAAAATGCTCTGGGACAAGCTGGTAGTTTGTGGTATCATTCTTCCCATCCTGGCCTAAAATTCTGCTGGGGTAAGAAGAGATCATGAGTGGCTCACTGATACGTGGTGTTGGTCAGGCTGTGCGAAACGGGAGGAAATGCTGTCCTCTGGGACTGACTGAGCTACAGACAGGAGCGTGTGAGGTACGGCAGGGCAGAAGGTGCTTTATCTTGGGATTAATCAGTTTAGTATCTAGAGAATGTAAAAGAGACACGTTGCAAGGTGTTGTGTAAGGAATCGCTATCAGCATTTCCACTCAGCAGCTACTCTGCAGAGCAGCACATTTACCTCAGGTCTGTATTTTTTGCAGCTCTATTCCTTCCTCTGTGCTCTTTCCTTTATTTAACCTTTATTTACTGCTACTTTGAAAAAAACAAAACAAAATAAAACAACCTGGTGTTTGCTGCAGTTTCCTTATGAAACAAACCCCAAAGGTTTTGATATTCTCAGTACTGAGAGGTCTCTTTCTCTCCAAATGCGCTACTGAAGTTGATAGCTTAATACACAATAAGGTTTCGAGTATGTTTTGGGGAAAAAAACCACAGTTTTACAATGTGTATCAGACTGGTTTGCATTTCTCAGCTGAAACCTTGCAGGAGGAGTGCTCCCATGGTCCCTTCCCACCCCGCATCTCCTGATTCTTGTACCTGGTATTACAAGATCCTTTCTTCCAGTGTGTGAGGAGGGCAGAGCGTGCAGCCAGCGTGGAGCATGAGGTTGTCAGTGTATGTCCTGCTTCCACTGCTCTGTCATGTGTAGTGACTTCTAATTAGTAAAATTAATCAGGTGTAAGTTAATCAATGTTTGAGTGCTCTCCAGGGCGAACATCTGTCTCCTCCAAGGCAGCGTGTGGCCATTCCCTTTGCCTGGGGAAGGATTCAGCCTTGTAGTTATGGTTTCCCATCAGCGTGGAGCTCACCTCTCCCAGTGGCTTTTCCCTGGCAAAATCACATCCCAGGCTGCCAGGGAAATAGATGAGAAGAGGCATGGTTGTAGAGGCGGTACCCAGGTGGTCATAGATGAACTCCTGATGCTCTTCCAGGCTCCTGCTTGCGCTGCATCTAAAGAAGGGGGTAGCGAGGGGGCATCAGTCTCTTCTCCCAAGTAAAAAGCAATGGGACAAGAGGAAATGGCCTCAAGTTGTGCCAGGGCAGGGTTAGATTGGATATGGGGAAAAATTTCTTCCCTGAAAGGGTTTTCAGGCACTGGAAGGGGCTGCCCAGGGCAGTGGTGGAGTCACCATCCCTGGAGAAATTTGAAAGATGGGGAGATGAGGTGCTTGGAAACATGGTTTAGAGGTGGACAGGTTATGGTTGGACTTGATGACCCTAAACGTCTTTTCCAACCAAATGGTTCTATGAAAATGTAATCTTTGTACTCTGAGCACTTCAGAGTGTTTGTCAGATCTGAACCAGCGAGGACTTTCTCTGAGAAAGAGATCTCTCTTTTGCCATGTTTGCAAAAGTGTGAGTGGAGGCAGAGAGGGGCTGTGCGACATTCCCAAACCCCACATGGCATGGCAGAGCAGCCAAGGTATCAGCATCGCTTGGGCCTGCTGACAGCAGCTGCAAAGGGGGTTCAGAGGGGTTGCAGGATAAGGAGGGCAGGGGGATGCACCCTGCACCTGATGGCCGTGTGCTGCAGGGCAGGTTTGGGTCTTTTTGTGGACTGATATGAGTGCAAGTTTGCAGTTTGTTTCTTTAAAAATAAGGTGTATGCTGTTTAATGTTACTGAATTAAATTTGCAAGTGGGATGCTTTGATCTCAATTAAGTTTTTCAGAAATATTCCTCTGCAAGTGCTGGAGGACAGAAGTGTCTATCAGGGAGCTGATCTTTGTCACATCATGGTGTCTTCAAATGAAGGGACAGAACATCTCCTGCCTCAGCTTCTTCTTCTGTCAATGGTTTAGTGTTGTGAGCACAGAAGCAGTCTGCAGTTGGCTCATCGAAAGTCTCTTTCCAATCCCAAGAGCAGTGCTTGGGGTCACAGGGAAATTCAGCCTTTTCAAAGGACGCAGCATCACTGCTAGGCTGGGAGCCAAGGGAAAGTCTTACTTTCCCTCACTAAGAACCACAGTACAGTGTTTCACAACCTCATTGCCATCTGTATACTCAAAAGCCAAAAATAATCTTCTACAGTTTTGCATTTACAATCTAGTGGAGGGAGGCTGATTTTTCAAAGCTCTTGAAACTGTATGGCAGGTCTGACAGCAGCTCAGCCCCGCAAGACAGAAGTGAGCAGCTAAGTACAAGAAAACATGCTAAGTCCTTTCCAGCTCTGGCACCGCAAATGAATTGTCAGGACGCTGCTCCACCTTGTTCACCAGCAGACTCTGAAATAATTCCCCACACACACCTTTTTTTCCCATTTAATTGAGCTTTTAAATAGAGCCATGCTGTCCCGTTACCTTAATTTCAAAGTCAGGAGGGCAGGGTTCATATGCTTGGAGTATGAAGCATGCCACTGCGAGCACTGTTGCTGGAGCACCCGTTTGCAGTGGGAGCTGAACTGGTTTTATCGCTGTCTGAAACAAATGGTGCAACTCTGTGCTGGCACATCATTTGGGGTCTAAATGGCATTTCCATCCTTCTAAAAAGTCATGAGATTTTGTGCTGGCTTTCCTGGAGCGGTGGGTTTGCTTGACACTAGGTTGTGTTTAAACTGACCCAAAGTTGGACAAAAGGTCTTGCTTACAGATTTTTCTATGAGATGTTTTTATGTAAGAGCAAGGAGTTTTGCCTTTCTTACTTGCCTCTTGGGAGCAAGTGTGATGTCCCAACAGGGGGCACTTGGTGCTCTGCAGGAAAAAAGAAGCTCGTGCTACATACAGCAATGTCCCAGTCAGTGGCCACAAAGTTTTGTGTAATTTCATCTGCCGAAAAAAAAATGAGCAGCAGCATTCCTGAAGTGTGGTCAGGAGGCATGATGGCTTTCTCCTCTCACTGTGCTGTCTGTGCCTCTGAAATGCCAGGAGATGAGATGGTTCCTCACCTCAAGTGTGGAACCAATTTTTCCCTTTTCTTGGCCGAAAGGAGTATGTGCCGCGTCCTGGAGTGGCTGATAAAGAAGGAGGTGTAGTGCTGCGGGGCAGTGGGAGAGTCCAGTTGGGTATGACAGGAGAGGCTGACATGGAACATCATCCTAAGGATAGCTTCCTGACTTGGCTGTCCTTCTCTGAAGTGTCCATTGATGGTGGGTGGTGTCGCCAGTGCTGCTGGTGACATTGGTGTTGCTGCCGTGCCTGAACACAATATTCCAGATGTGGTCTCACCAGGGCAGAGCAGAGGGGAAGGAGAACCTCTCTGCCCTACAACCACCCCTTCTGATACGCCCCAGGATGCCATTGGCCTTCTTGGCCACAAGGGCACATTGCTGGCTCATGGTCATCCTGCTGTCCACAACACCCCCAGGTCCTTTTCTGCCTGGCAGCTCCAGCCACTCGTCCCCAAGCCTGTGGTGTCCATGGGGTTATTGCAACCGAAGTGCAGGACCTTAAAGCTCCCCCATCCCAACCCCTGCCATGGGCAGGGACGCCTCCCACCAGTCGCATCCAATGTGGCCTTGAGCACTGCCTGGGATGGGGCACCCACAGCTTCTCTGGGCAACCTGTGCCAAGGCCTCACCAGCCTCACAGTAAAGAATTTCTTCTACTGCCTCAGCTAAGTCTTCCCTCTTCCAGTTTAAAGTCATCACCCTTGTCCTATCACTCTGTGCACTTTTAAACAGCTTTCTTATAGCCCCTTCAGGTCCAGGAAGGCCGCTCTAAGCTCTCCCCGGAGCCTTCTCTTCTGACCAAACAACCCCAACTCCCTCAGCCTGTTCCCATAGCAGAGGTGCTCCAGCCCCTGACCATCTTTGTGGCCCTCCTCTGGACCCCTCCAACAGCTCAATGTCATTCTTATGTTGGAAATTCCAGAACTGGATGCAGTAGTCCAGGTAGGGTCTCATGAGAGCAGAGCAGAGGGGCAAAATCCTGTCCCTTGTCCCCCTGGCTCTGCTTCTTTTGATGTAGCCCAGCATATGGTTGGCTTTCTGGACTGCCAGCACACATTGCTGGCTCGTGTTGAGTATTTAATCAACTCAGAAGAAAAGAGGCCTTTTTCAAAGGTATCTGGGCCATGCTCTTGAGTGAACTGGAGTCAAGAATGCTTCAAGGTGCTCCGTTGCTTTTGCCTTGGAGCCTGCATCCCTGTCCCTGGATGTTTGACTGCTCTGGAATGAAAGGCGAGCAGATCTCCTTCTCGGTGAAGGAAAACAGCGGAGCCCAAAATGCCTGGGGTCTGCAGTTCTGCGGGCAGAGTGCGCGTAAGCAGAGGGATCACAGAGATACAATCCCACAGCGTTCAAAGCAATGCTTGATACAACAGTGCCTCATGTCAGGAGTTAAATCCAGACCCAAAGGAAGACGAGCAGGGTTGAGGTGAGTTCAAAGCCAGCTCTCACTGCTGTCAGCATTCCCTTCCATGCACTCCAGGTATTGATCTGCACTTGGACAAAGACTTCTGCTGGTGTGTAACTGGCCTTCAGGCCAGTCCCAGCAGTTGCCAAGTTCACACAGCATTTGTGACTTGGGAATTTTCTTCAAAAAACTTGATATTTTTTATTTTAAATGATTTGCTGTGTTCCTTTCAGAATGACACATATTGAAGAATCTATTTGGGGTGTGGATAGGGCTTAGCTTTGTTGTGTGTTTTTTTTTTTTTCCCAAATCCCAGTGTGATAGGTTAAAAAGGCCAAGAGCAGGACCTGCTCAAAGCAAATAAACAAAATAAATATTACAAGATACCGCAAAGCATCTGCCAGAAGATGAGGCTCATCTCAGTGGGATTTCCTGGTTAAATACTTGAGATAAATGACGTTCATTTAAAATGAATGCAGCTAATCCCCTGTTGCTCCGAGAGGCTCATGGGGTGGAGTGGATGGAGATTTAGATTCTTGCGGGGCTTAATGCTTGTTCTCATTTACATGAGTGTCTTACAACGGTGTAACTCTGTGGGACCCTATTCTCTTATTTAAGCCAATAGAAATTAGCCTTGATTACCCTTGCGTAAAACCGAAGTAATGGAGGAATCAGTCAAGTGCTTATTAAATACGCATCAATTTTATTTATTGCCTTAGGCTGTTTTAATGCCATGACGTCACTGTCACGGTTGTTCAAAGTTGATTGGTGCAGTTAAGATCTAGAATGTGCAGCTCTGCTTTTTGCAATGTTACCCTCTCTTTGTTTCAAAAGCCAGAGGCTTGTGTTGCCAGGCAGGATTTTACCATTTATCCTTCCTTCTTAAACCAAAGGGGCAAAAGAGTTTTGAAGTGAAATGTTAAGAACTCATTTAGAATGAGTGAGTAGAACGTGCTGCAGGGTCACATTGGTGCGAGGTTGGGGGAGCACCCCGAAACCCGGTGCAGAGCTTTAAGCATTGCAGACACATGGCAGGGTAGCTGGGCACACATGCACACTTCGTTATGGCCGTGTCTGTGTATCTTCTCTGCACTCTCCATAGTGTTAAGGTTGCACGTGTTAAGTGCTCAGCCTCTCAAACCTGGCTTTGCATTTCGGAGCTGCTTCTGCAAGGCTGAGGGAGAGCCAGTTGCTGTGGCCAGAGCCGCGAGCAGAACAGCGTCCCTGGGGAAGCGGATGTGTTTGCTAAAGTGAAGCTTCATTGTGCGGTTCTCAGTAGCGGCGTGGCTTCCTGCCTTGCTGCTTCTCTCCATCTGTTTCAATTGAGGAAAGAAAGTAAAAAAAATAAATAAAATTTTTAAAATGAACAAATGAAGCCTGCCTGGCTCGTCCTTTGTCCATACCCCAGTGCTGACTGGGGCAGGACTTGGACAGAGCAGAGCTGGGCCATGACACAGCACAGAATTTCCTTGAGCCTCTGTGAAATCAGTTTCAGGCACTCGAAAGCCCTCGTCCCTGGTGGTTGTTCAGCAGAGCCCTTGTGCCAGGCTCGTGTTGGTGAATGGGCTCGGTGTCCAGTGGGGCTGGAGACAATGTTCTGGGGCTACAGCTCCTGCTCTGGGTGTCTGAGGCTTTGCTACAGAATTAAAATGACCAAGGAAAAGTCTGGAATGAAGGACCAGAGGGAAGTATCTGTCCCAGTCTACTTGGTCTTGTCATATTAAACAGTAAAGATTATTTAAGTGCTTAAAATAATGAGGAGAATGAGCTCTGCTTTAATGAGTTTTTAATTACATGCAGCAAGAGGTGATTGCCCCCACCTGTCAAAAAGCAATTGAGGATCTTGCTCCTGTTCCAGTCTGCATTTAGATTAAGAGAAGGGAAAGTTAAAAAAAAAAATCTCCTATCCTAGTGCCTGCTATAAAATAAATCCAAACAATGTAAAATTTCCATGCCAGACAGAAAAAACCCTATTGACCACTGAATGTCCTCTGGACTGCAAGCTGTGGGTCCAACGCCAAGGCACGAGACATGGATGGTCTGCAGGGCTGTAGGCACCCAAGGGGTCTGGTTTTGGCTAAATCCCAGTTGCCATGGGCTGGGTGGGACCTGAGAGGCCTCTGCTGAAAGCTGCTCCTTTCCTTATCAGCATCTGTGGGTTGCAGAGGCCGGGACCCAGCTCCCCATTCCTGTCAATGCAGCTAGTGGTTACCAATGGCTGTGGCTGACCAGTGGGGCACTGTGTCAGCAGGTTTTCTCCTGCTGCGAGTACATAGTAAGGCTCAATAACAAGTTTCATTGCAAACACAGGTGAATGCTTAAATTCTGAATTTTCTCGTGACCCTGCCACACAGTTTCACTGAAGAGTCAGTCTTTAGTCCACGTCTGTGGTTTGATAGAAACACATTTCTGAAACGGAGGAGGAATTTTTGCTGTCCAGCAAATGTAAGCCTGATGAAAATCCAAGCTACAATGGATTGTTCTCATCTGGAGTTTTTTTAATTTTGTTTCAGTGAAGTATCCAAAATAAGTGGGAAGCACAGGGTGTGGAAATTGCGTTGGACTTGGGAGGCTTTTAGATATGGCCAAAGAAAGCTGTAGGAAATAAAGAGCATATGGAGACTGGTTGTGTGTGGTGGCCCAGTGTTGCTGTGCTCAACTAACAGGCTGTAATAGTGAATTTCTGTCCGTGGCTCTGAGTGCTTGCTTGCAGGAGAAGGGCTCACACCATGTGCTGTGTTTTGCAGCTGGGGAAACTGAGGCAGGGCAGGAGTGGGTTGTAGCAAAGCAGATCCCTGGCTGAAAAGTCACCTCCTGCCTTCCAGTCTGAGTCTTTCTACTCTTCCCATTTCCCTTTACAATCTCTCTTTAACAGGACTTAAGGTGCTGGGAGTTGAGGGATTTTACAGTTCTCTCTTGATATCTCTATCATTTTGAAGAGCTGGAAAGAAAAGCTGCATCCTTTAAAGAGTTTATCTTTTACAGGGGTAGCTGCTTTGACTTTGAGGGAGTTGCTGAAGATTTCTGGGTGGCTGCAGCACCAGCGTGGTGCACGTGTGGTGCATCTGGAGAGCTGGTGTTAAATACTGGGGTTGTGCTGTGTAACTAACCATTGCCCTTCCTGCTTTTCAGCTTTAACTGACACTAAGAAAACCATGTCCTTTGTTCAATCAACTTGAAAGCGATTATTAAAAACAACCAATGAGCCCAAATCCGTGCCAGCGAGGAGCAGACGTGCGTGAAAGCTTGTGTATATAATTTGGACAATGCTGGTGCTCAGATCATAAGCATTTTTATTGCCGAGAGTGCAATCTATCAACATGTCATTTAGGCCTTTTTATATTTGTCTTGGGTCAGGGCTGCCCCAGTTTTTAAACAGTGGCTCTGTCACTCAGCAGTTTGGCTGCCACTTTTTCTCTTCTGTTAATTCACACGAGCCTCAATTAAACAAATTTATAATTTGTGGGCTAGGAGTTACAAAGAATGCTCTTGTTCAGTAATTAAGTTGGGATGCCTGGAGTTTTGGAGTTTGAGAAACAAAGCGCTGTCATATTTAGTTCCCCAGCAATCTTCCTTCCATAGCCCTGTGGGTTAAAATGATTGCTGGCTGCTGAGAGCTGTGGCAAGGAGCCAGCTCGCAGTGGAAGAGCCGCACTGCTTGTGCTCCTCGCTGCAGCGATAATCATCTTGGCACGAGGCGTCGCTTAAATACAGTTGTGCACGCTTGGCTCTGTTACGGCCGCACAGAAATCCAGAGCATGCCTGGTACAGTTCCTCTGGATCCGTACCGGCCTAACCAATAACAGCTGAGATGCTTTTTAAAAGGCTTTTGCATTTCGAGATATTTGGCCAAAGCTATTTGACGCTGTTAGGATGCTGAAAGCACCCTTATTAAAGACTAATTAAGAGGCAGCATAGTTGATATTGCTGCTACAGGGAAGTTGGAGTGAGAGCTTAGGGTGTACAATAGACTGGTTTCCTTTTTTCATACTTGATGTCTTAATAACTGTCTTTATGTGTTACTGAAAAATATAACATGACCGCCCTAATCAACTGTTCATATTTTTAAAGTGGTATCAGCAATGTTAATTAACTCAAGTTTTAAGAAGTTGGGAAAGTTGAGAGCTGATGTTCTTTCATTCGGTGTGCTGCTAAGCTGATTTTCATTGACTTGTGCTTGTGAACTAATCAGCCAAGCACTCAGTTATTCCATTTGCCTCTGTGCTTTCCTTGCTTGTAAATGATATCTTTGAAGTTCATTAAAAGAATGAGTCATGTTGTAGCTTCCGAAGAATTTTCCCCCTCCGTAGTCATACATTTTTCATGCTGCTCAAATCATAATCTGTATAATGAGCGCAAGGGAAAATATTGCTGTATGGAGCTGTGTCTCTACAGCTGAACTTTGGAGATACATATCCTATTATTTGCGTGGCTGACTGCTCTAACATAAAAATGTTTAAAATCTTTTTCAGTGTTTCAGAGCTGGGCTAAAAAATTAATGTACTTCCTTGGTGAGCACTCCCTGGACCTGTCTGTGGTTGCACAGAGCCAACCTGTTTCTACGCTGGCTCTTGAGTTATGGTGTGCAGCTCTAATATGCTTTGCTTGGGCAAATTAATAGAGCAGGTCCCTCATAAATTTGCCAGCGAGGAAGTAATTGGTCCTAAACTTTTACAGTTTCTAATTAGCATGAATCTGTTTCTTTTGTAGCCCTATTTAAGTGCCATGTGGTTCACCTTGCTCTAATTTTAAGTGTTTGTGAAGGCTCTGTCTCTGTTTATTGCTGCATGTGACATGTTCAACTTCACGGAGGTGAGTTAGGTCTTGGGAGGGCGGCATCAGCTTGGACCAGGTGCCACAAACACAGTGTGGCAGCAAATGCCATTGGAAGGAAGTGGAAGTGCTCATCACAGAGGAGAACTATGAGAGTGCCAAGCATAATCATCCATAAAATTGTGTGCACTCTGTTTTAAAGACTGGTGCTTGATGGGGTTTTGTGACTGGAATAAAATAGCTCAGCCAAAGAGCAAAAGTGATGAAACCACCCGGAGAGGCACAGAGGTGTTGGGCTTTTGTCTGGCAGAAAAGCTGTTTCTTGTGTGAGTTTGCGTGGTTGGGTGCCAGTGGGTTGGTGACCTGTGTTGTGATACCACAGACTAAGCTAGTTGGATAAGCCTTTAATCAATTTTATCTGGAGAGAAAGATGGATGTGAAAATACATCTCGGCAAGCCACGTACTTCAGAGCTAATTTCTGAGAATTTTACTAACTTTTAATTAAAGATAGAGCAAGGCAGTAGTGAATTTGAGGTCAAGGCTAGGACTAAATCAGTAATTCAGGAGGTTTAAGTGATCAAATTTCCAAATTAAGAGCTGCTGATCTCAAAATGTTGAGGCTGAAGTTGGGTGTAGGAGAACTTGAGGGGCTGCGCTCGCTGACCAGTGATGGTGGCAGGGATGAGCACTGCAGTGGCCTGGAGAACCTCAGCTTCTGTTGCAATCACCCAAACCAGCAGTGCTCGTGTCTCGGCTTTGTGTAGGGAGCAGGAACCCGCGTCCCGCTCCAATGCACTCTCCTTTGGTCCGTTTGCTGGTTGGGAAGGGAGCTGGAGCAGGAACCCAGTGCCTCTGCTGACTTAATACAATTAAACCTGATATGAAGTTGTCTTTTGAACAATGCCACTTCTAAATTAGTGACATTGAGATACTGGAGCATGTCCAGAGAAGGGCAATGATGCTGGTGAAGGATTTAGAGCACAAGAATTATGAGGAGTGGCTGAGGGAGCTGGGGTTGTCTAGTCTAGAGAAAAGGAGACTGAGGGGAGACCCTATCACCCTCTACAATCACCTGAAAGAGGAGGGTTTAGTGAGATGGGAGTCAGTCTCTTCTCCCTCGTGGCCAGTGATGGGACAAGGGGTAATGGTCTCAAGTTGTGCCAGGGGAGGTTTAGGTTGGATATTAGGAGGAATTTCTTTTCTGAAAGGTTTGTCAAGCACTGGAAAGGGCTGCCCAGGGAGGTGGTGGAGTCACCAGAGGATGAGTAGATGCTGTGCTTAGGGACATGGTCTAGTGGTGGACTTAGGGCTGGTTCAGTGTTTGAACTTGATGATCATCAAGGTCTTTTCCAACCAAAACCATTCTGTGAGTTTATGACAAGTTTTGAGCGTGCTTCCAGAAAGCCATCAGAAAAGCTGTTTCCACAAAGACTTGTGCTTTCTGCCTGTTCACACTGGTGAGGCCCAGAGCTTTGCTGACTGACATGCGATGGGAAGCTGCTCTCTGTCCTCTGCCAAGGGATGCTCAGTGCTCATCCGATCAGCCTGCATGTGCTGGGTACTTCCCACCCTGTGGGCTAGTTTGGGTTTTTTGGGTGCAGATACACCGTGCCAGCACTGTGTGACCTTTGCTTCTGCCATGTCAAAGGAGCTGAGGAGCCACAGGGGCTCTGGGGACGCGTGAGCGATGGTGCTGGCCTTTCGGCTGGCAGACAGCGTCATGGGGAGAGATCTGCAATCAGTGCAAATCAATCTTATAGAAAAATCCCCTCCATGTTTCCTGTGGACATTTGCTCTAGGGCAATTACTTCAGTTCCCAGCACTTCACACAGCAGCACATGCTTTTTGTGGAGCGGTAGGATTATGGAAATTCCTCTGTTCTTCTGGTGGCCTTTGACCAAAACAGCACAAGCAGCTTTTTAACGTCATCAAGCTCATCAGTAAACAGTAAGTTTCTCTACAGCACGAACTGTAGCCTGGATTTTCACCTTCCCTTCTGCATGTGCTGAAGATGCAATCAGAGATGGACTTTTTTCTGAACAGTTCTCAGTATTTACTGAATTAATTTCAGCCAAAGATAGTAAGAGTGAGATGAGCTGGAGGGAGTTTTTACAAATGCTTTTGTATTTTGGGGTGTTTGCTCATGTACTCAGCACTGAAAAATAATCTGTGTGTTTTCTGACTGTATTTGCACTGGCCTTACTGTGCCTGTTATTTTTGTATCTAGCTCATGGCCCTTGCTGGCCAAGGGGGATATTGAGCAGTTTGGACAAGTGCCCCCAGTCTTTGTTCTTTTTCTTACAGAGGACCTGGAGTGCTGAGTGCCTGATGGTCACTGTAGCTGCCTTCTGTAGGTGAGATCTAGAGGGAAAATCAGGGAGGACCATGCTCAGTATCTTCCATAAAATCAGGAATACATGCTCTTAAGTACCAGGGGCGCTAACTGGTCCGGGTATTTAAAAGAAATCAGCGCTCACAGCCCAGAAAGCCAATCATGTCCTGGGCTGCATCAAAAGAAGCATGGCCAGCAGGGCAAGGGAAGGGATTCTGCCCCTCTGCTCCACTCCGAGTCCTGCAGTGCTGCATCCAGCTCTGGGGTCCCCAATATCAGAGGCCGTGGAGCTGTTGGAGCGAGTCCAGAGGAGCCCATGAAGATGATCAGGGACTGGAGCACCTCTGCTATGGGGACCAGCTGAGGGAGTTGGGGTTGTTCAGCCTGGAGAAGAGAAGGCTCTAGGCAAACCTTATTGTGGCCTTCCAGGACCTGAAGGGGCTTACAGGAAAGCTGTTTACAAGGGAATGGAGTGATGGGATATGAGGGGTAATGGCTTTACACTGAAAGGGGGAAGATTTAGATTAGCTATTGGGAAGAAATTCTTCCCTGTGAGGCCGGTGAGGTCCTGGCACAGGTTGCCCAGGGAAGCTGTGGGTGCCCCCTCCCATGGCAGGGGTTGGACTGGATGGGATGACCTTCAGAGGTCCCTTCCAACTCAAACCATGCTATGATTCTACGTGCTATTCAATTTTATTTTTTTAGTGATTTTGCTCTTTGTCCTCTCAAGATCCATGCATCTTGTGTATGCACAAAGGAGAAGTATGGTTTTCACGCTTGCGGATATTTCCCCCACACCCCATTTTCTTTGGAAGGAAAGGTGTTTAACAGAAATCTACTGTTTCTGAGCTCCAGCTGCTGCTTCCCTGCCAGCATCTGCATCTCCTCCTTTCTCATAATGAGCCCCATCTCTGCCAGAGCTTGGTCCGAGCACTGCTGCCCAGTGGGATGCTGCCCAAGCATCTCTGACAATATTGTCTTCCCTAATGTCTCCCTCTCTGGGGTTGTTTTTATACTGTTTTTACCTGGACAGGTGGAGTTTGAGTGACTCTAGTCATACATACTTTTGTTATTATTGGTGTAAAATTCTCTCGCTTTGATTTAAAGTTATAGACTTAAGAAAATTCAGTGCACAAACTCATTGAGGGGTGGTTGCACCTTGGAGGCGAGTAGCCTTAGGGATGTAGATCTGTTTTGGTATCATAATGACATTATAATGAGCGTAGTTCACACAAAGGACAACATTTTGTCACTTTTTGACAGACTGTTGGCCCAGAGTGGTAAAAGTACAGCTTACCAGTCCACAGTATCATCAAGTTCCCATCTCTGCGGTGTTTGCAACAGAACCTGGCCGCGGTGTCTCCACTCTGCCCCATCCTTCTTGCTGTTTCTACAGTTGCAGGTTGTGTTGCTTCAGGAACCACTGTGCAATGGGTTCTTTGTGTACCAACTGCACTCTGCCTTGGTAGCTTCTCTAATGTTATACCTTTCCTTAATGTGCAAACAATGTCATCTTTTTAATATGTTTGACTTCCAAGTCATCTCTAGTAATTATTCCACAACAGCACGCCAGGTTATGGTTACCTGGGTCTTGTTGGGGAAGACAGAAAATGGGTTATGGAGTGCAGGGACTGTCTTTCCTTCTTGATTGCCAAAGCAGCCTTGATCTCTGGCAGTTTACAGCAATCGTCTACAGCTAAAATGGATGTTTTTAATTGTCTTGTAATTAAACTGAACAGTGGGAAGCAGGGAGAACCAGCATGGTATGGCTGCGGAAGCTTCCCTGTGTGCAGTTAGGGAGGAGGACATCTTACAAAGGGCTGGAACGAGATTTGTGTGGATATTAGAGGACAGTGGCAGAAATTGCAGCCTTGGCTTGGAAGGGGTCAGGTCCTTACCTCTGCGGCATGTGGGACAGATCTCCAGAAGAGTCACTGACTTGTTGCATGTCATGTTTGAAAAAACAAAGTGACCTTCTCGAAGGTCCCATGGTAGCTCAGGAGCATGAGCATCCTCCACTTGAATGATTTTGAAGGTACTTTGCAGGACAAAGACTAACCTGTGTTTTACTGCTGGGTAAGTCTGGAAACACAGTGATGTCACTGGGAGAGACTGATTTTTGATGCCATCTCCAAATCTGTTGTCTTTCCATAAGATAAAACGTGAAGGGGGGGCAAACCAGACCGTTTTCAGGATTTGCTGTGGCTGATGTGCTGGTGCTGCTCTGAGCTCACAGAGGGTTAAGCTGACAGTGATGGTTTCCATGTTTCTCCTCAGGGTGTGACGTACTGCGGTGAAAGCTCGGCCAGCAGCCTCACCATGGCCAACATCCCCTGGCATGAGGAGGTGGTGCACTTTGTCCAGGAGCTGGCTGACCTCATCCCCGACTATGAAATCGCCTGCGAGCACGAGCACTCGAATTGTCTCCTGATAGCTCACAAGAAGGTGAGAGCATGCCAGGGTGAGAGACCAGGAACCGTGTCATCTCGAATCCTGTGTTCAGTTTTGAGCCCCTCACTCTAAGAAGGACATCGAGGGGCTGTAGCGTGTCCAGAGAAGGGCAACGGAGCTGGGGAGGGGCATGGAGCACAAGAATGATGGGGAGCGGCTGAGGGAGCTGGGGTTGTTTAGTCTGGAGAAAAGGAGACTGAGGGGAGACCTTATCACCCTCTACAGTTCCCTGAAGGGGTCGTTCTCTTCTCCTAAGGAACAACAATAGGATGAGAAGAAATGGCCTCAAGTTGTGCCAGGGGAGGGTTAGATTGGGTACTGGGAAAAAATTCTTCACTGGAAGGGGCTGCCCAGGGCAGTGGAGTCACCATCCCTGGAGAGATTTAACAGATGGGGAGATGAGGTGCTTAGAGATGTGGAGAGGTTGTGGTGGGACTTGATGATCTTCAAGGACTTTTCCAGCCAAATGATTCTATGATTCTCCTTGGAAATGTTGCACAATGTCTTGTTCCAGTGCGTTTTCTCTCTGGAGTTATTTGGATACGTTTTTAGGGGAGGGGAGGGAATAAATGTGTAGCATGTATTGCAGGGAGTGCTGTGAAACAGGTCCTGAAGCTGTTACTGTTTGCAGCCGGTCTTTATAAGTCCCAGCACGGCCATGGCAAGCCAGGCAAGAAGCAGGTGAGCTCCAGCTCAATATCTCCTGTGCTTTGTCACACTCGCTGCTTCACGTTTTGAGAAAGGCAAGAACAAAACTTGTTGAGGGGGGTCAGCTGGTTTTGTCTTGTTTCTGGGTTTTCACGATGGTTTTCAGTGGTATATACAGCTTGGTGAGGAAATTACTCCCAAATAGGCTAGGGTTATGGTTTTCCTCATCTGGATCTTTGGACCTACCAGCATTGAGGACCTTCATCCTTTTAACCAGAGTTGAAATGATGTATTTTTCTTCTTTTAGAGAAAGAATTTTAGCAAAAGACATGGATATGTGGATGTTAACAGGGGATGCTTTTGTTTTGCCATGGATCTTCCTTTCTGCAAAACTCCCTTGCAGGACAAATGAAGCAGCTGTGTCCTCCATCCTGGCGATGGAAGAGGTGGTGGTGCTGCCTCCTGACCCCAGCCCAGCAGCCCTTACACTCCTGGCACGCTTCACAGACCAGCCTTGCCTCAGCAGCCTCTGTGTGCGTGTAAAAGGGTTGATCTGAAGCTTGGGTTCCTTCATAAACACCACCAGCGCGATTTGAAATAGAAGCGAAATGCCAAAAAGGAAAAAAAAAAATAAAGGATGCAGGATATGAAAAGTTTCAAGTATAGTTGGCTTTCTGAGCTCCAGAAAAGTTTAATAGAAAGATAATAAAAATGCATACTAATGTGCTAGCTTGGCAATTGATGGAGCACCTACTTATCATGCTAATTGGGATGATTTTGCTCTTTGCATGTTCTTCGCTTGTGTTTGCTGAAGTCACAAGCGCTCTCGTGTCCCTCACTTACACCCGAGCTGGTGAGTGGTGGTAGAGAGATTTCCATGCGAGGTGATTCACAGTGCATGTGGGCAATAACTGGTTAAAATCACCTCTTGTAAAAGATCCAAAATACTTTAAATCCGTGTTTGAAAATTATTAGAATCTCATTGTTGAAGACTTTTGCTCAGTTACAGAACTGTGACTTTCTCTTGCAATTTGCAGTTTTACAGGAACAGCTGTAAAGGAGCAGCAAAAACCAGGATACTTGGTATTATTCTTGTTCTAATTCACCTTAAAGTTGCTTTATTTAACGTCTCAGTCTTGGTTGTTGCCACTGGCAACTGTGCCTGAGCAAATCCTTGAATGCAAACTATTCTTTTCCATTGGAAGGTGAAGGACCTAGGGAAAG